>NW_006954892.1:740452-805372 GCF_000164805.1 Carlito syrichta
TGTACAATGACCACTTGTATACCTAATCCTGAATTGTATCCCACATCTTTAAAATAAATAAATAATTTATTAATTTTTTAAAAGTAATGCCTTGCTTAGAGCTAAATTTAGGGGAGGAACTGACGGACCAGCATCCTAGCTATCTATAATGCTAAAGAAGTAGTCATTATTTTAATTTTAATGACAGACTTTTGGTAGAAGCATATGAAAGTACCTAGTGGATTGTAAGGCATGTTTGACCCAAAGATTAATAGAATCCTTGGAAAGTCTTTTCACGATGTCATAATTCAAAGAGTGGTTAGAGTATATTCATTATGTACTGCCAAGATCCTTAAAGGGCTTGTAAGAGGGCTAGAAATGGATATTCCCACATCAAAAGCTGTTAACTTTTTGAATAAATCTTGTATAAGGCATATATTAGTAGGTTTTTCTTTGTGGGTTGAGATTGGTACTTTTTTGAAGGATACAGTAAAAATGAATTGTGAAATGTAAACGCAGAATAGTGGAGAACAAACTGGCTTTTTTTCCAGCCACATTTTTTTGTTTGTTTGTTTGTTTGTCTGGGGAAGGAAAGACAAAGGTTGCAGACTGTAGTTTCTATCCCAGGTTGAGTAACCATGGTCTGTATCAGCCTTCCAGTCTGCCACATGAACGACTTTAATACCAAAATATATTTTTAAAAATCATTTTACTTTTCTCCAACCTGATATAAAAACTTAAAAGATAGCCATTATTTCTTTGCATTAAAAAAATAAAATATAGCCGGGCTCGGTGGTTCAGCCTATAATCCCGCGCCTTTGGGAGGCTGAGGTGAGTGGATTGCCTGAGCCTGCGGGTTCGAGACCCGCCTGGGCAGCAAGACCTCATTTTTACAATAAACCAAAAAATCAGCCGGGCGTGGTGGTGCATGCCTGTAATTCCGGCTACTCGGAAGGCTGAGGCGGAAGGATCACCGGAGCCCAGCAGGCCGAGGCTGCGGTGGCCGGGAGCGGCCACTGCACTCCAGTCTGGGTGACAGAGTGAGACTCCAACTCAAAAAAAAAAAAAGAAAAAACGTATCCAATGTGAAGCATATTGTATAATCTACCACAATAAAGCTATTTTAGTACCTTTTTTCTGGAAAAAAAAATGGAAAAGGAAATCAAGAATACCTAAAGGGGATTCTTTGAGAAGAAAAATTAAGTAAACACAGTTCTGGCCAGATCAATCAATAAAAACCAAAGAAAGAACAAATAAAGTCTAATATTTGAGTTCAAGTTTGAAAAAATTACCATTTTATGCCATTATTGTGAAAGCTTAGATGACAAGAACCAATTTTCAGAAAAGTAGAAACCATTAAATTGAGTAAAGAGGAAATAAAAAATAAGAATAAGGCAATAACCATGTGTTGGGGTTGAATTGTGCTCCCCCAAAAAAGATCAGTTGAAGCCCTAATCCCCAGTACCTCAGAATGTAACCTTATTTGGAAATGGAGTATTTATATAGGTAATTGGGTTAAAATTAGGTTACTAGGGTGGGCCCTAATTACATGACTGAGATTCTTATAAAAGGGGGAAATTTATACACAAAGGGCAGACACACAGAACAAAGGTCACATGAAGACATACAGGGAGAAGACATTCACACATCCGGAGTGATATATACAAGCCAAGGAGCACCCAGAATGCCGGGAAACACAGAAGCTGGAAGACCAGGGAAAGATTCTTCCCTAGAGCCCTGGGAGAGAGCATGGCCTGTCAACGCCTTGATTTCAGACTTCTGGCCTCCAGAACTGTAAGACAATAAATTTCTATTGTGCTAAGCTACCCAGTTTGTGGTGATTTGTTACAGAAGCCCTCAGAAACAAAAGCATCATTAAAACAAATTAAATCAATAACCAAAATTCTTTCCTTCATCCATATCAAATGAAACAAGGTCCAGGTTGTTTTGGAGGCAAGTTTTACAAGACTTTTAATAAACAGATAATTCCTATGAGAAGCTACCCAACTCATTTGGGTAGTAACCTTCATGTAAAAACTGATCACAAGCAGCACACAAAAGCTACAGAACAATCTCACATATAAGCATAGATTTTTTTTTAAACTCTTAATATCATGTTACCAAAATAAATTCATCAATGCATTTTAAAACATGATGACAGAGAAGCTTATTTCAGAAATTAAAAAAACGGCTTAATATCAGAAAATCTAGGTACAAATCAACCACAGGAACACATTAAAGAGAAAAAATTCTTGATTATCTCAAAGGGAGAGGACAAATCATTTAATAATTTTAAGAATTTGTTTATAATTTTTAAAAATTCAGCAAACAAAGAATCGATGAAAAATTTATTCCTCTCAGAAATGGTATTGTTAAAAAATTTTAGCTAACATACATAAAGGTGAAACTTTAGGGACATTCCAAAAAACTCGGGAATAATATAAAAACAATGCCTGCTCTCACCCTTATCAATAAACATGGTCCAGGGCAAAACAATATAAGGTCTACCTTGAACTTCCTTATTTGGAATTGCAACCTGTTCTTTTTTCTTTTTTTTGAGTTGTGGAGTACGAGTGAGAGTTGGCAATATAGTAGGCTGCAGGCAGGTGAAGTTTGGACTTCTAACTGGCCCTCTGGTAGTGGACCAAGTGCCCATTGTCACATGCCTCTCCCCGTCCTACCTTCCTCCCTCATCTTGTAGTACCCTGAGACTGCTTATCCCACCCCTATGCTACCGTGACTAGTGTTCAGGGCCCACTTAGGAGTGAGAACATGTGGTATTCAGGTCTTTGTTTCTGTGATAGTTCACTTAGTGTGATGGTTTCCAACTGCATTCAAGTTGCTGCGGAGACCATAATTTTGTTCTTCTTGACGACTGCATGATGCTCCATTGTGTATATGTACCACATTTTCTTTACCCAGTCCACTTTCAGTGGGCATCTGGGTTAGTTCCATGTTTTTGCTATTGTGAATGGTGCAGCAATACACATGTGTTGCAGGTGTCTTGCAGAGGGATTTACGTTCCTCTGGGTACACTCCCAGGAGGATTGCCGGATCCTATGGAAGCTCAATTTTTAGTTCCTTGAGAAATTGTCACACTGTTATCCATGAAGGTTGGACTGGTTTCCATTCCCACCAACAGTGTAGTAATGTCCCCTTTTCTCAGCAGCCACACCAGCACCTGTTGTTTTTTGACTTATTAATGATAGCCATTCTTATCAGAGTTAGGTGGTATCTCACTGTAGTTTGGATTGGCATTTTTCTGCTGATTAGTGAAGTGAGCATCTTTTCATGTGTCTATTGTCTGCTTGTATGTCATCCTTTGAGAAATATCTGTTCATGTCTTTTGCCCACTTTTTAATTGAGTTGTCTGTTTTTTGTTTGTTTATTTTTCCTTTCAGTTCATTTGAGTTCCTTGTAGATCCTAGATATTAGGCCTTTGTCATACACAATTTGCAAATATATTTTCTCATTCCATAGGTAGGTCGTCCTTCTTGGTGGTTTCTATTGCTGCACAAAAACTTTTCAATTTGATAACGTCCCACCTGTCTTTCTTAGCCTTTGTTGCATTTGCTATTCTTATCCCACACTCCACACTCTCCAACCATGGTAATTGGCTGTATATTTTCTAATGGCACTTAACACTGTCTGGCATGCTACATAATTTGCTTATTATGTTAATGTTTAAAATTTTCTTAAATTCCCCCACTAGAATGTAAATTTCTCCAGGACAAGGATCTTTGTTTTGATTATTGCTATATCCTTGACCAGTGCTCAAGAAATATTTGTTTTGAATGAGTTGTTGATTTATACAAAACGAAATATGATATAGCAATTAAAATGAATGAACTAGAGATAATAGATAGATGTAAACCTTTTAAAAGCCGAAAGTTGAATATAAAAAAAAAACGACATGTGAAAAATGTTTCTGGTACAACCCGTCATATAAAGTTCAAACACACACAAAATAAAACTTAATATTGTTTATAGATACAAATAACTATATGTGTAATAAAGTGTAAAGCTATAAAGGAAATGTTCATAAGCCGGGCTCGGTGGCTCAGCCTGTAATCCTGCGCCTTGGGCGGCTGAGGTGACTGGATTGCCTGAGCCTGCGGGCCCTCATCTCTACAATAAATAAAAAAAAAAAAATTAGCCGGGTGTGGTAACATGCGCCTGTAGTTCCAGCTACTTGGAGGGCTGAGGCAGAAGGATCGCCGGAGCCCAGCAGGTCGAGGCTGCGGTGGCCGGGAGTGGCCACTGCACTCCAGTCTGGGCGACTGAGTGAGACACCAACTCAAAAAATTAAAAAAAAAAAAGGAAATGTTCAATTTCAGAACAGAAATGTCTCTAGGGATGAAGGGAGAGGAATGGGACTAGTAATAGTCGTGAAGTGGGCTTTAACTGTATCTGCCATGTTTTATTTTTAAAAAGATAATCTGCACTATGGTTACTTTGGTGTCTATTATATTATTCTCAATGTTTAAAAAGCTTCTTTATTTATAAAAAGGAATATCTCAGAAGCTCTTCTTTCAAGCAAATCCTACAATCTTAATAATTTTGTAATCTCTCATATCACTATGAGAACTTCTTTAAAACCGAAAGTCTTTATAAGAAAAACATAAATATAATTGAATGTAGCCAGCTTCTTTTAGTGGACATTCAGATCTTTAGAACATCCATCAAAAAAAATTCATTCAATGTTTAGTTTTATTCTTTATGATGAATAAAGTGGTTTTAATTTTGCTATCTCAGAATTTTATTTCTGGGTCAATATGTCTTATTAATTGGGGAAAAAAAATCTCTATTAAATGACTCCTTCAAAAGAAAAACACTACAGTGACCGTTCAGAGGTCTGGTTTACAGTTGGGGACTACACACTGAGCAATCTATTATTCTGAGCATGTTGATTTTTCTTCTTTTTTCAAAAATCTGGTCAACCTGAAAACAAAATCAATTGTCAACTATTTATATGGAGCTTAGAATTTATTTTTAGTCGTTTGCCGATGAATAGAAATGCAAAAAATATGAATCTTTGTTTTCCATGACATTTCCTTCCCTTCCCTTGTTGACTTAGTAAACAATCTTTAAAGTCTAACTACCTAGCAGTATAAAACTGCCAATTTATGAACTGAATGGTGGAGTGTTGATATTAGCCTTTTGAATGGTTTTCACATCATTATGTCTTCAAGACAAATGATATCCAAGAGATATAAATGCAGGAAGGAAGGTAGGGAGGAGGGAAGGAGGGAAGGGGTGGGGGAGAAAAGAATACAAGAAGGATAGGAGGGAGGGAAAAAGTGAGCTAAAATCCCCCCCATGTTAACCTCTGACCTTGCCTCATCAATACTCAGAGTGCAAACTGTCTTTGATGTTAGCCCGTTCTCAGAAACGACTTCTTTCTGGTTCTCTTCTTCACTCTCAAGATTTGCCACCCTCAGATTTCTTTCTCTGTGCTGGTTTTTCTTTCCCGCGGGGAAAATACCACCTTGGGTTCTCATGAACTCGTGCTGGCTTCCTCTGCTTTCCCCTATATCTTTCTCAGACTTCTTTCTTCTATAGCAAAGGGTGACAACCAAGACCACCATGGTAGGCTGCATGGACCTCCTCACACCATTTCCTCCATTGCTTTTCCTCGCCCAGTGGGCAGTCTTCAATGATCCCCCTTGCCTGTGTTTCCCGCCATACCCTCTTTGGTTCAAATGTCTCCTTAGCAACCAGATTAAATCCCATGGCATCTTGGTCCTCCTTTAAGAACGGGGCTTCCCGTCAGGAGTCAGCCTCGAGTTCCTTTTGTATTCCACTTTCTGATCCCAGCCTTCATTGCAGCCTTCACTTCACTCTCTCAGATCATAAGCTAAACGGAGTGTGTCCTATCTTAAGAGAATCAGCGAATGATCAGGACATCTTCTGAATCTCTCCTGGTAGAAGTCAAGTTTTCTGTTGCAGGGTCATAAAAGACGGAAATCTTATGTCGGTATTTATGGGTTTTTAAAATATATGTGTGAAGTAGGAAACATGAAAGAATGTGTTGATATCAAAGACACTAACTTATAACCTGAAATGATGTTCATATGCGATGAATACCTCATATAGTTATCATCTAAAAAGGTAATAAGGAAGTATTGGTCCAGCGCAATGTCTCATGCCTGTCATCCCAGCACTTTGGGAGGCTGAGGTGAGAGGATTGCCTGAGCCCAAGGGTTCAAGATCAGCCTGGGCAACATGGAGAGACCTTGTCTCTATAATAAAAATTAGTCAGGTGTGGGGGTGTATGCCTCTAGTCCCAGCTACTTGCGAAGCTGAGGTGGAAGGATCGCCTGAGCCCAGCAGGTTGAGGCTGCTGTAGCCGTGAGCATGCCACTGCACTCCAGTCTGGGCAACAGAATGAGACTCCTACTCAAAAAAAAACAGGAAGTTTTGAACAGCGAATAAGCATGAAACAAAGGAAATTGTCACAGCATATCAGCTTCGTGACCTGAACTCAATCACATTGGTTCTTCTTAAATTCTCCTTTAGGCCTTCTGTACTATGTAAGACATTCATTGGAACAGTCACACAAGCTGGCCTAGCCAGTGGGTGGGAAATGCCAGCTGCATGCCTCATGTGATCTATCTGTTACGTTCTCTGCTAAGTTCCTTGGAAAGGGCAAGCATTCCGTTATGCTAACAAGGAAATAAAGCTGACCTGTTCTGAGTGACTTCAGCATAGCCTCCACTAGACAATCCGCAGAGATAATGTAACCAAAAGCTGCCCATTAATCTCATCCTAAGTCTTAAATTCCGAGTCACAGTAAATTAGATTTAAAAGAGTTTCCACCGAACAAAGCTAAAGAATTATTTTTATGGTGTATAGAACATTTTATTACTTCAGGATTTGTTACATTGAGCCAACAGAAAATTCACTTAAAAAAAAAAATAACTGCATGAACTCTTGCTTGCTCTTACATGGACCACAGCTGAATTTCAAACTTAGTAAAAAGAATTTGAATCCTATTTAATGTATAGGTACAGGCTGCTGGTTAGGAAAGGAATTTGATATTGTACTATATTCGAGCACATTGAAAGTCCATCCCTTAAAACTTTAGAGCAGTGCCGTTCTGTAGAACTTTCTGGGAATATGAAAATCTTCTAATATCTACACTATTCGATAGAGTAACCACTAGAAACATGTGGCTATGAACACTTAAAATGTCACCAGTGTGACTGAGAAGCTGAGTTTTTATGCTATTTGAATTAAATTTAGTGTAATCTTAGTTTTAATAGCCACATTGCCTAGTGGCTACCATAGTGGTCAGAGCAACTTGGGACCATACATTGCATGGTAACTGAAATAAATTAGGTCTAAGTCATTATCAAATTATTAACAGTAGTAATATAACCAAGAGTGCAAACATCACAGTAGCATTTACAGATAACTTCACTATTATTATTGGTTTCTCGAGGCAACACTCTGAGGTCAATAGGAGAAGTCTTATTGTCCCCATTACACTTGAGAAAATTGATACTCTAAGACATAGTTGATTTAAGTAACCTGTGACTGAAACTACTTTGCTCTTTCTACCAAAATGCAAGAGAAACCAGGAAAGAAAATCGTACCTTTCGTAGCAGTCACCAATAGGTTGATCTGAATTATACCACCTCAATAAACTTGAGAGGGAAGAGGGGAGAGAAAGAGAGGGAGAGAGAGAGAATGAATATAAAAACTACAAACCAACACTGGACATTGTTGCAAATAAAGAGCTTGGTCAATTTTTGCACAAGCATATTCTGCCAAAGTCACCTTCCTGACTCTGACATGGATGGGGCTCAATGCGAGATTCACCAGCACATGCACACGATGGAATATCACACAGCCATAAAGAAGGACAAAATCATGAACTTCACAGCAACTTGGATGGACTGAGAGTCTACAATACGGAGTGAACTATCACAGAAACCAAGAACTGAGTATCACATGTTCTCACTCATAAGCGGACCTTGAACAGTGATCGTAATACCATAAGAAAAGTATTGGCAGTAGTGGGAAATTGCTGGGGGTGGGGTGGGAACAGGGGTGGAATTGGCAGAAGTGGGAATCTGCTAGGGGGAGGAGGAGGCACACCTCAACAACAAGGGTGCCTGCATAAGGAACACTTGTATGCCTAACCCTGAATTGGACCCCACATCTTTACAATAAAAATTAATTTAAAAAAAGATTCACCAGGATAAGATCCACACATGGTTGTTTCTTTCTATCAATGCCCTGCAAGTTAGAGGTCTTCTTTACCTTTTTTTCTGCTTCTCTTCTCTCTCACTCTCTCTGCTTTCCGTGGCCTCTACCACTCATTTTCTCTGTGTCATACGATCTCAAGTCGGAAACTGTCCAAAATTAAAATGGCAATTCTTGTAGAGTAATCTAATAAAGTATTGGTAACAGTAACACTTTTCTTTGTCTTAGGAAAATGTGCTGGACTAGTGAGAAGGAAAAAATCCATCTTCTTTGTAAAATTGGCATAACGAAATATATTAACTTGACTATGTATGGTGGATAATAGCTTTGAGAGAGATGAATAGCACATCTTAGTGTCTAGTCAGTTTGAAGACATATTAATGAAGACCCCCCCAAGCCCGTTTTTGTGATAAGCCTGTGAAGCAAGACTTCTGGAGAGACAGGACCCAAGTCACTGAGAAAGACCCCAGGACTGCTGAATAGCTTATATTTTATACATTTACACTGGAAAGGCAAACGTTTTAATTGGCCCATCTAAAACCTAAGCCTGTGGTCTCGTGGATTCTAGATAATTGAAAACAGAACTTCAGTGCACTAAATCCACTTCTTCCAGACTCTCGGCCCTAAATGCTCCAATCTGAAAGCACTTGTTTTAAAAGAAGTCTCTTATATAAAAGTTAGAGAAAAAAGAAAGGCAGAGAGGAAGAATAATTATCAGCAGTATATTATAGCAAACATACATGTCACTTGCTAAAATATGTTTTGCTCAGGTTGCTTCTCTGCTAATAATATCACAGCTATCCAAGGAATAGTGAAGGTTCCTAAACCACCCAACCTGCTTCTGCAAAGAGCAGAGGAAGAAGTGCCAGTTGTCATAAGTGAACACAAGTGAGTGAGCCTAGGCAGCCTTGTTGAAGGATTTTCCTTTTTTTTTTTTTATTTGCACATGCATGTTTAGTGCAGCACTATTCACAATAGCAAAAACATGGAACCAACCTATTGAAATTGGCCTGAATAAAAAAAAAATATGTCATACATATACACAGTGGAATATTAGGCAGTCATAAAGAAGGACAAAATTATGGACTTCACAGAGACTTGAATAGATTTAGAATCCATTTTACTTGGTGATCTATCACAGAAACAAAGGACTGAGTACCACATGCTCTCACTCATAAGCAGGTCTTGAACAGTTTTCAAAATGCTGCAAGGAAGGAATTGGCCATCACAGGACACTGCCAGGGGACAGAGAAAGTGAGTAGGACACGTGGAGTCACAATGGGTACCTGTTCCTAAACCAGTGATGTACCTAATCCTGATTTGTACCCCACATCTTTACATTAAAGGAAAAGAAAATGTTCTACCGCAGACAAGCAATAACAAGAGCAAGCATTGTTTTGGGGGTTTGGGGGGATTTCTTGTTTTTCATTGTTTTTTTTTGAGTCGAAGTCTCACTCTGTCACCCAGACTAGAGTGCAGTGGCCGCTCCCGGCCACCACAGCCTCGATCTGCTGGGCTCCAGCGACCCTTCCGCCTCAGCCTTCCAAGTAGCTGGAACTACAGGCACATGCTACCACACCCAGCTAGTTTTTGATTTATTGTAGAGATGAGGTCTCGCCAAGTTGCCCAGGCGTGTCTCGAACCCGCGGGCTCAGGCAATCCACTCACCTCAGCCTTCCAAAGGCGTGGGATTACAGGCCGAGCCACCTCGTCCAGGCTGGAGTGCAGTGGCACGTTCACAGCCACTGCAACCTCAATCTGCTGGGCTCAGGTGATCCTTCGGTCTCAGCCTTCCACGTAGCTGGAACTATGCCACCACATCTGGCTAATTTTTTAATTTATTGTAGAGACGAGGGCTCGCCAAGTTGCCCGGGTTGGTCTCAATCTCCTGGACTCAGGCAATCCTCTCACCTCAGCCTCCCAAAGTGCAGGAATTACAGGCAAGAGTCACCACGCCCAACCAAGCATTGTTTTTTTTAACGCAGATGTTTGGTATTTACCACCAACAACACAAAGATTGTTAGATGTTGGCAAAAGATGTGGAGGTGAAAAGGTGTGACACCTTTCCTCCTCACCCATCATAAGAGTCACAACTGACAGTCCTATAACAAAAGATAGGTTAGCAAGAGAAAAATCATAACAAATTTATATAATCAAAGTTTTTATGGGACATGAGAGAATTCAGAATAAAGATACAGAGAAAACTATTCATTGTGATGCTTAGTTCGATGGACAGTCGTGTGGAAATGTGATTGGACAAAGGGTATGATCTAACAGTTACAGACTGAGGGGGAACCCAGCAAGGCCTGTCTGTCCAGATTCTTCTTGGCTTCTCTGTGTAACTGTTCTTCCTCCTAGATATGAGGCAGGACTTCTCTGGAATGTGAGTCTTTAAGGGGTGAAAGCAGAAGACAGACATTGACCTTTGTAAGTTTTATGACCTGCTTTGGGGAAGAGGGTTTCTAGTTTCTGTGACTTACTTTAGGGGAAAAATGAGGGGAGGAAACAAGAGGACAGAAGAAAGTCAGAGAAACCCTGCCTCTGAGGTCTTCCCCATCTCCTTCAGTTCTGTACTCAATGTGCCAAAGCACCATGCTTTGAGGTGCTATGTCCTGAGCTCTAACACAGAATAGTTACAGTTTTGATTGGAAATGCCACCAAAACAAAACTACAAGGAATATATAAATAGTAGGCCTGCTGTTTTGGAGGTGGAGATAGAATCATCCAGATATATTGTAAGATAAAATTACTTCTCTTTTTTCCTTGTTATTTATTTTAAAGAAATACTTTGGTTTGTTGGCTTATTGATTTTGTTTCAGTGAAAAATAGGGACATTGATATTTTAATATTTTGGAGGGTTTTATTGGAGTAATTTTTTTTTTTTGAGTTGAGGTCATGATCACAGCTCGTCACAGCTTCGACTTCCTGGACTCACCTCGACAATCCTCCTACCTTAGCCTCCAAAGCAACTGGGACTACAGATGCACACCACATGCCTGCCTAATGTTGTGCTTTTTTTTGTAGAGGTGAAGTCTTGCTGTGTTGCTCAAGCTGGTCTTGAACTCCTCCCTCAAACTATCCTCCCACCTCGGCCTCCCAAAGTGCTGGGATTATATGTATGAGCCATCACACCTGGTCTATTTTGGTATTTTTAATGGTGCGTGTGTGTGTGTGTGTGTGTGTGTGTGTGTGTGTGTGTGTGTGTGTGAGAGAGAGAGAGAGAGAGAGAGAGAGAGAGAGAGAGAGAGAGAGAAAGGGAGACAGAGAAAGAGAGAATGAATTAACACATTGCAGTTACTCAATGTGTTATATTTGTCCCTAAACCCTTTTCCTCTCTCAGATGTAATTATTACCATGAAGTATTCTTCATTTGATATTTTAATTTTTAACTAAATATGTACATAGTCATAAACTAAATAGCATTATTGTGGTGTTTTAACATGACATTACGTCTTCACTATTCTTCTTCAACTTGATTTTTATTGCTCCATTTTTATATTTGGTGAATTTATCCACTTTGATAATATAATTCTAGTTCATTCCTTTTCATTGCTGTATACTATTCTGCTGCACAAGTGAAACATCATTTCTTGACTCATTCTTCTATTGATACACATTCGGGCTATTTTGATTTTTTGACTGCTGACAATGCCACAGTGAACATCCTACATATATATCCTTGTGTATATTGGGAGAATTTCTCTCCTAGTGCCTTGAGTTGCTGGATCCTAGGGCAAGCACATCTTTGACTTTACCAGATCTAGAGCCTACCAAATGTCACCCCAAGTGGCTACCTGGTGTTTTCCACACGTGTCTTCCTACAGTCTACTCTCAACACAACTACCATAGTACCCTCTTAAAACATGTCACATCATGTCACCCTTTGCTCAAAACCCTGCAATGCCACCCCACTTCTTTCAAAACAACCTACACAACCCTGACTGACCTCACCCTAGCCCTGTCCCATTATCTCCAGGGCCTTCCCTCTATCACTTGGTGCTCCCCAACTGTGCCGGGCCCCCTCCCCTCTCAGGGTCTTTGATCCAGCTGTTTGCTCACCCTCGCGGGCTCTTCTCTAAGACCCCACTTAGTGAAATCCTTCACCTTCCTTGAGTCTCTGCTAAAATCTACCTTAACAGTGAGGCTGGCCATGACTTCTCTCCTTGCATGCACTGTTGCTCTTTTCTTCCGCAAATTCTTTTCTTTCACAGAACCAACACCCTTAAATGCATGATATGATACGTTAGATTTATTGTCTAGCATCTCTGTCCTTATAATATCAGCTCTATGAGGGCAGAGATCTTTGCCAGAGGTGATCACTGACATATCCCAAATACCTACAATAGAATCTGATACATGGTGAGCATCAACCAACACCTAAGAGCAGTGAAATATGTACACTTGTGATTTCACATTATGCTTCTTACAGTATTATCCAAAAAGAACATATGATGCTTTGGTTAATCATATACGAGGACTATAATTTGAAAAAGAACTAAAATTCATTCCCCTGTGGGCAGGGGCCAGGTCTGTCTTCTATCCTGTCTTCTATCCCATGCCCGGCACGTAGCAGATACTCAATAAATGTGTGTCAAATGAATGAGTGAATGAATGAACAAAGATTTTTTTTAAAGGATTACTCCATAATTTGGAGTATCGGTTAATTATATCAGTTCAAAAGTTTGTGGTTCAGGCATGTCCATCAGACAAAGCAAGCAGCTGGTACTCCTTACTTCTAAATTTTATACCGTGGGCCATAAATTGCACTGTTGGAAGATTTTTTCCTCTTCACAATTTCCCTATAAAATCCTACTGGGGAAAGGGAAATGTACTCAGTTGAACATACACCAGTAGAATGCTTCTCGTGTTTGCAGCAAGTTAAGAATCTCTCAGGGGAGTCTGTTAAAAATTAGGTCCAGAAATCTGGACCTAATTCCCAAATAAGAAACTCTGGGAGAAAATTCTGAGAACAAACAACAGAAACTTTTGTGATCAGGTGAATTAGGAAAACAACATGAACAGGGCAAAGAACAAGAGCGCCAGACCTATCAACAGAAAAAAACAATGGCTGTTATAAACTGTGTTTAACACGATGGCAGAATAGCTAGTAGAACCGCGTTCTGTGTTTGAATTGAGTCTCAGTCGCTCCTCATGCCTACCTAACATGGTCATCGGGGTCTTACAGAAGTGGGGGTGACTCATAGTCCTGTGTTTATGAATTAGTCACAGAGAATACAACCAGGATAAGACAGGCTGCCTGCCCACCCGTCCTCAGCTGTTGCTATGGTCTTTCTTTCTTTTTTTTTTTTCCGAGTTGGAGTCTCACTCTGTCGCCCAGACTGTAGTGCAGTGTCCGCTTCCAGCCACCGCAGCCTCGACCCGCTGGGCTCCGGCGATCCTTCCTCCTCAGCCTTCCGAGTAGCCAGAATTACAGGCATGCGCTACCACGCCCGGTTGATTTTTTGATTTATTGTAGAGATGAGGTCTCACTGCCCAGGCGGGTCTCGAACCTGCGGGCTCAGGCAATCCACTCACCTTAGCCTCCCAAAGGCGCGGGATCAAAGGCTGAGGCACCGAGCCTGGATTGCTACGGTCTTTCTTATTTCCATCATATGAGTTGATGAAGCAGACAGTGGGGAGTAAAGGCCTAGAGCACTCAGCAAAGGGAAAAGAAACATCTCTCCGTGAAACACAAGGAGAAAAATGCAGGGTCATTTGCGTTTGCAAAGAAATCGTTTTATTCTTTCAGAATTATTGTATCTTTCTCCCCACCAAGAAACCTTTCTTTATATGGGGGTCATCTGGTAAAGGTAAGGCATCTATTTGGTGTATCCTACCAGATAGTGACATGTCTATCAAGGCTCTAACTATAGTCTTTAAAATGTGATACTTATTCAAGGGGAAAGGGAAATTTACCTCTTACGGTATGTTTGTGTTCCATTGAAGTTGCTGGTAAAACTGATTAGTGGATGCAATTTTTGTACTTCAGCTTTCCAATACTAGTATTTCAAGTCATCAATCCAGTGGACTCTTTCCAGTGGAAGACAGTTAATTACAATTATGGCAAAGTATAAAAAGGGAATTTGGTGAGAAAGTGATCTATAATTTGATCAAATGAAAACCCTCTTCGTTTTTAAATTCGGCCTACATTTTTGACACTCACATGTTTGGGGTCATTTTTAGTTATTTCTTTTTTTTTTTTTACCCTATTTTGGCAATCAAGTTGAGTTCGGCTGCTTGGATGGGAGGGGAAGGGGTACATCAGCCATCCTGTGGGATGTCACAACTCTTTGCCGAAATCAGCACATATTTATTAAGGGGTGTGCATGAAGTTCCCCATCTGTTTTCTCAAAGTGCTGACAAGAACATTCCAATTTCCAGCTCGAATGCTTTCTAAAAAAAAAAACAGTATTTTCTCCATTTACTCTGACCAGAGGGCTGTCTTAGTGTTCAAAGACAGATGGAAGACGATGCTTAAATTTCCTAATTTGGCATTGTAAGTAATGGAACCACCCACAACTTTAGGCTCGTGGGTCCGTTTGCCAGCTTACAACATATATATGAGAGCCACTCACCTCTCCCTACTTTCAGCATTGTTCTTGACCTTCCTGTGTCTCATTGTGTCTCATCTCCCTGTTCTAAGCGTAACTCAGAGCCTGCTACAGACAGACAGACATCCGTGAGTTCTCCAATAAAGGAAGTGAAAAAGAGACAACTTCATAACTGCTGCCTGCTTCCTTTCATGTGGAAAATATGCAACTTCACTTTCAGAAATTAAATATTTGAATACACCAGCGTGGGCCAGAGAGTGACTTCTTCTTGTTTCATTTTAGGGCTATCGTGGTTAAGACCCTTTATGAGATCTCACTCTGCTGCACTCCCTCCTGTCCTCACACTGGCTCCCAGCCTAGCAGCTTACCTAGACAAGCTCACTAGCGGTCTCAGGACGTCTCCCCAGCCTGTCAAAGGAGGCAGAGTCTGTGGAATCCTGTAATTGTCCTCTACACTGTTTTCATGAGAACGTTCGCACCATTCTAACTATTTAATAATTTATTCTGTAATTACTTATGTAATATCTTTGACAGAATTCTGAGATGGTCCCCAAGATTCTCACCCCTTGCTACATACAGGCTGGACAATCCCCTGCCCTTGAATATAGACATGACCTACGAATGTGATGGGATGTCCTTCTTGCAATTATTTGTTATTATGTGCCTAAGGGGAAGGAATTTTGTAGTTGTAACTCAGGTTCCTACACAGGTAACCTTGAGTTAATCAAAGGAATATCATCCTGGGTGGACTTAGCCTACTTAGGTGAGCCTTTTTAAAAGGTCTAGATGTAGCCGGGCTCGGTGGCTCAACCTATAATCCCACACTTTGGGAGGTTGAGGTGAGTGGATTGTCTGACCCCACGGGTTCGAGACCCACCTGGGCAACTTGGCGAGACCTCATCTCTACAATAAATCAAAAAATCAGCCGGGCGTGGTAGTGCGTGCCTGTAGTTCCAGCTACTTGGAAGGCTGAGGAGGAAGGATCGCCGGAGCCCAGTAGGTTGAGGCTGCGATGACCGGGAGTGGCCACTGCACTCCAGTCTGGGCGACTGAGTGAGACTCCAACTCAAAAAAATAAATAAATAAATAAAAATAAATAAAAGGGCTAGATGTTACCTGAAGTCAGAGACAGTCTCCCACTAGCCTTGAAAAAGCAAACTGACTTGGGTCCTCTAGTTCTACGGAAATGATTTCGGCCAAAAACCAGGGAGCTTGGAGGAGGCCATAATGCCTCCAATGAGATGGCAGTCTTGGCCTCAAGAGACCCTGACCAGAGGATCCCACTAAGTCATGCCCAGGCATCCAATCGACAGAAATGTGAGACAATAAATGAGTGTTGGTTTAAGCCACTAACTTTGTGGTGATTTATGCCACAGCAATAGAAAATTAAAACAATATTTCTCCTCTACACAAGGGGGGGGCCTATGTTTTTGTTTTTGTTTTTCCTTTGAGTCGGAGTCTCACTCTGTCACCTAGGCTGAAGGGCAGTGGCATGCTCACGGCCACGGCACCTTCGACCTGCTGGGGTCAGGCCATCCTTCTGCCTCAGTCTTCCAAGTAGTTGGAAGGACAGGCCTGCACCACCATGCCCAGTTAAGCTTTTTTATTTATTGCACACACGAGGTCTTGCCAAGTTGCCCAAGCTGGTCTCGAACCCCTGGGCTCAGGCAATCCTCTCGCCTCGGTCTCCCGACGTGCTGGGATTACAGGCATGAGCCATCACGCCCAGTTTTATGTTTCTGATTCATTGTGTACCCAGTTCCTGCTACATCATCTGACAGTCAAAAATCTCACAAAGCATTTACCAGAAGACAGACTGATTGGCCTGAATTAACAGGCAAGTTCAACAGATTATGAGTGGGCAAGTACACATCCAACACTAAAAAAAAGTTTCATGAGGATAAAATATAAATCAGCCAGCTTGAATAAGCCTGGTGGATCACTTTCTAAGTCACTGTCCTACCAGATGAAAGCGATCAAGTTGAACAGAGACAAAGAGCCTCTCATAAATCTCCCTGATTTGTATCCGCTCTTAGGTGAGTCTGATGAATGTTAAATTCTCTACAACCTTCCTGTATTGACTGAACCTTTTGAAAAGCAACTCCCCAGCACCACCCACCGTCACCCTGGCAGACCACCTGTTCCACCCCATTGGACTCAGCTGCCTGCTGGGAAGTCCTGGACCATGGATGCTGGGCAGGTTATCCAAGCAAAGCCCGGTTAAGTTCCAAGGCAGGCTCGTGACTCAATGAGAAGCAGTGTTTCTCCCTGGATCAGCCCCAGCGTGGCCACATCTGAAGCAAGGCATGGCTGCCTGTGGACACACCGATCCTGAGCAGTCACAGATGTGAGGACACCGTCTGGTGATTCATTTGCACCTGGGGTTTCGTGGCTGGACATCTGGAAAGGGCCTCTCTTGCAAGCCTTGCTAGCTCGAGTTTTATTTATCTACAATGACCTTTAAAAAAATCATTTGACACTTCTTCACAGTGTCGGGACACGGTGTGAAATGTGGTTTATTTGTCCTCATTGTGGCAGACTCTATGTCGTAACTTGCTGAGACTTTAGGTCTGCCGTCAGTATGCAGACTGACACCAGCTTTCACTGAGTAGCCATACAGAGCTGTTAGGGAAAACAGAAATGAATGGGCCACTGAGCAGGTCATGGTGGCTCACGCCTGTAATCCCAGCACTTTGGGAGGCAGAGGCAAAAGGATTGCCCGAGCCCAGGGGTTTGAGGCCAGCCTGGGCAAGTTGGCGAGACCTCATCTTACAATAAAAAATTTTTTTTAAAAAAATAGCTGAGTGTGGTGATGCATACCTTGGAAGGCTGAGATGGAAGGATCGCCTGAGCCCAGCAGGTCAAGGCTGCTGTGGTTGTGAACATGCCACTGCATTCCAACCTGGGTGACAGAGGGAGACTCCGACTCAAAAAAAAGGGGCCACTGCACATTATTGTGCTGAGGAAGCTCACACTCATGTAACCTGATGGTGATACACAGGTCACTATGTCTGCAGCGTTGATTAGAGATCAGAGTATGTATTCAAGTGATGGTTTGAAATTGGATGATAAGAACTAAAATGTGCTGTGCTTAACTGTTTACACAAAGTTTTTTGTGCAATAGGTCCTACAACACACAGAGAGGCAGAGACGGCAATAATCTTAGCCTCATGTTATGTATGAGGGATGAAACACCAGCATGGCTGGGCTTGGTGGCTCAGCCTGTAATCCCAGCGCTTTGGGAGGCCGAGGTGAGTGGATTGCCTGAGCCCGCAGGTTTGAGACCCACTGGGCAACTTGGCGAGACCTCATCTCTACAATAAATCAAAACTGAGCCGGGCATGGTAGCGCGCGCCTGTAGTTCCAGCTACTTGGAAGGCTGAGGCGGAAGGATCGCTGGAGCCCAGCAGGGTTCTAGTCTGGTGACATAGTGAGACTCCAACTCAAAAAAAAACAAAAAACACCAGCATGTTATGGGAAGGCAATGGGATCTAGGTTTGGGTGCTGACTCTACCGTGTGTTAGAAAAATTAACCTTTAAGAGCTTCTATTTACTCATCTATAAGTGCAGTGAACCAGGTCTTCCCAACAAGGTGAATGTTCGGATAATAAGAATGTGTATATGAAAGCGTCTAGGATTCCGGCCCATAATAAAATGCTCCGTTAATTTCCTTGAATCTAAGGCTCAGAGGTATTTTGTCAAGGGGAGTTGGCTTGTAAGAGAAGGATCAGGAACCTGACCGGCTCTTTGATTCTGAGTTATTTTATTAGTCTCTAGAATTTGGTTCATTAAAGCCTTCAGAAAGTATAAGGTCCACCCCTGGCATTCACATTCCCATTGGACTGAGGAGCCTATAAGATGTCTTTGGTTTCTCTGTCACTGGCTTCTCTCTCTCTAGTTCTTTCCCTACTTCAGCCCATCTTAAATCTTCTTTTCCCAGAAATCTCTTTTCACATGTTCAGAATATATTGCTAAATGAAAGAAACAGTTTCAAAAATGACATTTAATAGAAATAAGATCATTCTTATTTTTTGGAATGAGGTCATTATATACAGAAAAGTAGCCATGAGAGATGTATGAGTACATTAATAGTGGTTGTGTTTGAGTGGGGAGATTAGATGCTACTTTTATTCTATTTTTTTACTTTTAGCGTCTCTGAGCTTTCTGCAATAAATATGCACTGCTGTAGAAATATGGGGAAAACGTCTCTAAACTCTCCCTTGAACAAAGTCAGCCCTTTTGTCTCAGGCTTGGCATAAGTTACCAACTGCAGCATCCTGTATGCCTTCCAACTCACCCTCATAACACCCACTCAAGTTTGATTCTTCTACTTTAATCTTTAGGCTCTAGGAACCTAAAGCTTTCTAAACAGCTCAAGTCATGGAAACAGCTGTCAGCTCTTCCACCAAAGGCGCCAAATCCCTACTGTGGTTAAAGCAATAATTCTGATGCCACCTCTGAATAAAAAAGCCCAAACATGGAAGCCATCATTCCCAATTAAGCCCCTTGAAATAGCCAGCCCTTTTCACAGTCTGCTTACAAATTATGTATCATGAACTTTTCCCCTCCTAGACTGCAAGCTCCCTGAAGGGAGGAATTATTTTCATCTTCTATAAATGTCAAGAAGATCACATGTTTCTTTCTGAGAATCCAAATGTGTTTATGAACTGTGTGGGTAAATTATGCCTTGGCAAATTAACAGATCGAAGTGTTGAATTTCCACATCCCCGGACTTGTAAATTTAGCCACTATTAACTTTTAATACGTGTTTTTAACTTTTTTTTTTCCCTTTTCAAAACTTGGGGTAGTATTTCTCACTGAGGACTTCTTTAAGCCAAATTTAACATTTACAGCTCCAACTGTTTTGGAAGTCAGACAGTCAGACAGCTAAATGCATTAGTAAAAAGGGATTCTCAGATTTTCTTTTTCTGTGTCATATTTATTCCCCTCAAAAGCAGATGAAAGATGTGTCTCTGCAAGATTTTAAAAGATCGTCCGTCTTGCGGATGGCGACTTCACACTCTGAAAGGTGTCTGCTCTAAAAAAGGAAAAGTCAAGGTTTAACATGAAACTGTCTGGTTAACCCAATATTTGTCACATCAGCTGCTTCTGACGATGCTTTTACTGTGAAACAACACAAAAGGGTGAGTAAAGCAGTTGAGACATGGCGGGGGAAGCAGCTGCCTTGAGTGTCTGCAAATTTTACAGAGTCAGCAACGGCCTCTAATGAGAGTTAGCACTGAGTCATGTTTCTTGAGGAGCCCTGGAACAGAGCTCCTGTCCCCAAGCACCAGCAGGCAGTCCACCCCTGCACAGAAGATGGGATTCCAAGCCTTCTAGTAGGGTCTCTTGTGAGTTACAGGATTAGGCCTGGGGGCGGGGGGTTTCCTGAGACAAAGTGGATTAGGTCGTCACCTGAAAGGCATGTTTTAAAGAAACAAAGCCTCATCTGCCTACAGATTCCTCCACTCTGAGCCTGTCAAATCCAATTCTCCCTATTAGACTCAATCCTTGGGATTAAAAAGTATTGGCCCACACCGGCGCCTTCAGTTAGAGGCATAGAAATGACACTACGACATAATTGTCTCTTGAAATCTTAGCACCTGCCATTCAAGCGTATATCTCTGACACAGTCACCCATCAAGACATTGAGGCAACGGGCAGAACAAATCCTCTTTGATGGAAGTTAGAAGAGAGAAACGCTGCCCGAGATGAAGACGTGAGGGCCGAGAGAAGGTGTCAAAGAGGGGAGGTTTTGATCCGTGGAGACGGCAAGAGAGCCTGGAAAATGCGGTGCCAAATTGGAAAATGTGGTGCCGAAGAGGACAGAAATGAGCATGCAAAGACAAACCTTGTCGAGTGATATTCAAATTACTGTCCCCTCCAAACTCATGCTGACACGTGATCTCCAGTGTTGCAGGTGGGACCTATGGGGAGGTGATTGGCTCAAGAGTGAGGTTTCCTCTTGAGTGGCACCTTCTGGTGCCTTCTCCAGGTAAAGAGTTTTTGCTCTATTCGTTCATGCAAGAACTGATTATTTAAAAGAGTCTCACACCACCTCCTCTTTCTCTTGTTCCTGCTCTTGTGATGAGGTCCTGACAATGAAGCCTGCGAACGTGCCACCGTGTGCCGACGTTGCCAGCACTGTACAAACTACTCAGTCAGATGTCATAACCTTGGTAGATTGGTGTCTCATAGCTGTGTTCATGTCGACGTGTGGCAGTGTCTGGCTGAGTGGTGTTTATCGTTGTTGTTGCACGTCTTTTGTGTGCCATCGCGAGAATGTCGGGGCTTGAATGAGAGCAATGAGCAGACATCAAATTTCTTGTTAAACTTGGCAAGAGTGGAAGTGAAATCAGGGACGTGTTAGTCCAAGTTTAAGGGGTTAGTGCCATGAAGAAAACAGCAGTGTACAAATGGACTAAACGTTTTTCAAAACGTCCCTGATGAAGAGAGGCCAGGATGGCCAGTAATGAACAGAACAGACAACAGCATTGCAAAAATTCACCAAATTGTGTGTCAAAATCATCGGCTGACTGTGAAAAGCATAGCAGACCAAATAAACATTGATAGAGAAACAGTTAGGAAAACCTTAACTGAAAAGCTTGGCATGAGAAAGATGTATGCAAAAATGATCCCAAAGGAGCTCTTGTATCACAATGCACCGGCTCACACAGCACCATCCGTGAGGGAGTTTTTAGCCAGTAAACCAATAACTGTATTGGAACACCCTCCCTACTCACTTGATCTGGCCCCCAATGACTTTTTTCTGTACCCAAAAATAAAGGAAATATTGAAAGGAAGACATTTTTATAACATTCAGGACACCAAGGGTAATATGATGACACCTCTGATGGCCATTCCAGAAAAAGAGTTCCAAAATTACTTTGACGGGTGGACTAGGTGCTGGCCTGGGTGCATAGCTTCCCAAGAGGAGTACTTTGAAGGTGATCATTGTGATATTCAGCAGTGAGGTATGTAGCGCTTTTTCAGGATGAGTTCACAAACTTAATTGTCAGACCTCGTATGTGACGTGCATGCTCCCTGTATGCTTTCCATCATGATTGCAAGCTTCCTGAGGCCTCACCAGAAACCCAGAAGATGCTGACACCAGGCAGAACCAAAACCCAAATGAACCTCTTTTCTTATAAATTACCCAGCCTCAGGTATTTCTTTATAGCCATGTAAAATGGACTGATACACCTAGCCTTTAGTTTTATCTGGGTCAGTGCCAGAGAAATTTGTCTAAAAAGGATTATTACAGAAGGAAAATAGTCTAAAAGAGATTATTCTAGAAGGATAGGAGTTGGAGCTACTGGAAGGGAATCTAGTAACTTGGAAAAAGTAAATTCTTCTACTCTGATCCTATTTAATTCCGTGTGTGTGTGTGTGTGTGTGTGTGTGTTTGTGTGTGTGTGTGTGTGTGTGTGTGAGAGAGAGAGAGAGAGAGAGAGAGAGAGAGAGAGAGAGACAATGCTTGGAAGCAAATCCTTTCTTTTTTCACTGTAAATTCCATATTATCACCATTTTCCACAGGGCTAGAAGGATCCTCTATCTGCACATATGCATTCTTAAAATTATTTTAAGTATCTAAATTCTGTAGTAAAGTTTGCCATTAAAAATGTACCTGGAGAGATGACCTGGCTCTCTAGTTATAGGTTCAGTGGGATCTACTTAAATTAAACTTACTGTGATATTCTAGATGTTTCAGATTTATCTCCAAAAGTCAAGTCAAAAATCAGAAAGTATTTTGTTTTTTTATACAGATTCATGATTTTTTTTTTAATTTGCTATGATGGAAAAAATGTTGAAAATTGTTTTTAAAACAGTGAATTTGAAAACCCCATTTTGCTGCCTTTTTCTCAAGTGCTTGCCTCCTCAAGGCACTGAGATCTGCCATCATGAATTAACTGTGCAAGCTGTGCTGACAAAATTCCTTTGAGAATAGTTTCTTTCATCATTCCCTTGCTTCAGAGACTCACAACATGACTCATCGAAATGAGACAGGTCCTTTGGCCCAAAGGAAACAGCTAAGTGAGTGACTAATATTTTACACTCAGTAGAGAACGGGAAATTAGCTTCATGTTTACTATGGGCAGGAGACACTGAAGAATTGTGACCAAGGACTTGAGTCCCAGGAAGTGTTGCTTGCCCATTTGCCTGCTGCGTTTCTAAGTGGGAGTTGTATGGTGTTATTATAAGGCACACACAATTAGCTGATGAAAGTCATTTTGATTTTGACGTTAAAAAATGAAATTTCAAGGTTACTGGATGAGAGAAATGAGACCTCAGTTTCATTATGGCTTAATATGTTGCTTTTCTCTATCTGGTCAAATAGAGTACGATTAACAAGATTCCCTCAGTTCACAGTTAAGTCTACCATCTAAAACCAAGCTGACAATGAAATGTTTCAATTTGACACGGTTTTATATGGATTTCACAGACATTTTTTTCAATGAATTTGTTGAAAGATTGCATGCTTGCAACAAGTTTTATGGTTCATGGAACTAATAGCATTCTAGTCTTCCTTGCCTTCCACAAAATTCCCATGGTCAATGCTGTCTCAACTATAGTATCTCCACCATTTCTAATGGGAAAAAAATATAACTTTTCTAGGTATCATGTTTTCATAACTCCAGAGTTAACCAGGTGATCTAGACAAAGATAAAATAAAATAGTATGCAGTTCTTTTTTATTGATTTTGGTGGGAAGATTGTTTTTAAATGTATCAGTTTCTACTGTTGGTTGGACTGTGACTTTTGTCTTTGTTTTTTCATCAAAGGACATTTCATTTTCTTTGTCTACCTGTTCAGCATTTCCTCATGAAACACTTCACTGCACAGGAATAATAGCTGCTGTCTATTGACTAATGTCAATGGCCAACCTTTCTTTATCTTTGCTATCAGGGAAAGAGAAAGCATGATTATATTGAAGCTATTGTTCATCTCAAATTACACTTTTGCTGAGATCTTTTTTTTAACATTCTTTCCCACCAAACATGATGACAATATGTGAAAACTGATCTTTTTGCCACCTTTCTGGTATCCTTTTCTTTGCAGATTCACTGTAGGCAAACAGTGAAATGTCCCCAAAGCATGTAATCTTTTAGATTCGACCAGCAATCACAGACCTTATCAATTTGCTTTTCCATTAGCATAATTCTATTAAATAATAACTAAAACCTACTGTTGCTTCAGATGGAGCTGAATAACTTGCTCTAGTACAAGAATTCTCTCTAATATGCTTCAGTTGTAAATAGGAAAGCAGATTTTGATTTTTCAGTTTAGATGCAAATCTAGTAGGGAAATTTATCCCTAGTATCTCTGCAGATTGGTTTATACATAATTCTCTGGATCAAGAGTCAGGGATGACCCTTTCTGTTTATTGGTAATGTAGAATAAAAGCGCAACCCGTTTAGCAAAATGAAATTAACATTTTTAGTTCTCTATTTTTAGATTCTATATATGCTGAATTATTTAAGACTTCTATTCATCTTAAAATTCACCTATGAATGAAAAACCAAGACAAGAGTAGCCCTCGAGAAAATTTTGAGTAAATAAGTGTATGTCTCTCGTATATTCTCCCTTCTTTCCTTCTTTCTTTTCCTCCCAGATGTCACCCTTACTCTAGTCCATCTTCCTAAAATAACAGCCCACAAAGTAACCCCATTATAAACGGAACCCCCAACATTCTTCAAAGTTGACTTTCCCTTCATTCCATTCTCCTAGATTCTGTTAACTTACTAAATCGGATACACTATTGTTTTCTAGGGTAGCAGTGGTTTAATAAATTACCCCTCATCGATGATATATTTGCACTCTGATAGAAATTCTCATTATTTTATTTTATTTTTTATTTTTTGAGTCTCACTCTGTCACCCAGACTGGAGTGCAGTGGCCACTCCCGGCCACTGCAGCCTCAACCTGCTGGGCTCCAGCGATCCTTCCGCCTCAGCCTTCCAAGTAGCCGGAATTACAGGCATGCGCTACCACGCCCGGCTGATTTTTTTGATTTATTGTAGAGACGAGGTCTGGCTGCCCAGGCGAGTCTCAAACCCGCGGGCTCAGGCAATCCACTCACCTCAGCCTCCCAAAGGCGCAGGATTACAGGCTGAGCCACCAAGCCCGGCTGAAATTCTCATTATTTTAAATTAATATTTTCCACATTGTAGTTTTGAAGAAAAAGAAAAGGATCCCAAAGCATAATAAATATTTTGGGGAGTTTCTGATCCCTTGAAAAACGGATAATGGAAATATGTCAGGGTTAAGAGAGCCTGACATGGTGGACAAGATGCTGAACCTGCCACTTTTCTTTTACTAAGCTAAGGAACCAAGAGTCATTCAGTGAATGGGGCCTACCGTGGCATATAACTCCAGACATTTCTTATTTTTCCTCTCATAGAGTTTGCCTCCCCACCTTAACCTTTTGTTTTTTCTCTGCACAAAGTCACTTCTACCATTTCTTGCTCCTGTATCCTTTCTTAATTCAATTACGTAAGTTTCCAGAAGAAAACAAAAACACTGGGAACCAAGCTGTTTCAGATTTTTGAGCAATGGAGAATCAGAGGAAAACCAATTGTTCCAAATGATTTAGAAGCCACTGTAATTTCCACGAAAATTACTGTGTTTTTCAACTTCCATTGGACAAAAAAAGTAATTGAGGCAGGTTATAAGAAAGGAGAGCATTTTGACACCCCTAAAGGCTAATTTTTTTAGACTCTCACTTCATAGCACAGTTCACAAGGGCAGTCTGACCTACTAGCGTTGGAAATAAATGCTCATCCCCAAAGACTTAAATGATAATCAGACAAAAGCTTCTGTGAATGTGTAAACTTGTGATGGTGATACTTCTCAGCTTGCACATGGTCCATCTGCCAGAGATCCAAGATTTGCTGGCACTATAGGGAGCTGTCCTAATAAAGCTCAACAGTCCAGGGAGATCTGGTCCAGCTTTCATAGGTGGACTGATCAGAGCTGATCCCTGAAAGGAAACAAAAGGGCATTTAACTCAACAGTAGCAGCCCACATTCACCCACAAGTGACAATATTTTAGAAACTGATTTTAGAAATTAAAGGCGAAATAGAGAAATCTGACATTGCACAGGAAGTCACTGCCCATTTTAGTGACTCGTTACAGAGAAACACATTTAAAGAGAGCGTTTCTCACATACCGTTCTCTCTGACAGCATTCCTGTCATAGATGTAATGCTGATGTCAGGTTATTTTTATATTGTACTTTAAAATCACATCTGGTAACTTAATCTCTGGGAATATGCTAAACCTCTCTCGGATATGTGAGTTTCCAATTGCGGCTTTAAAAGGATATAGAAAACAGCACAAACTAAGGAAATTACTTTGTTTCTGCACCTCAAGAGTGTTTTTGCACCCCAAGAGTGTTTTCCCTTCATACAATTGCTCCAAGGTACCAGATGCCTAAAGGTGTAAGTGAAGACTTTTTTTTGTTTTTTGTTTTTTTGAGTAGAGGTCTCACTCTGTCACCCAGATTGGAGGGCAGTGGCACAATCACGGCTCACCACAGCCTTGACCTTCTGGTCTCAGGCCATCCTTCTGCCTCAGCCTCTCAAGCAGCTGGGACTATAGGCACATACAACCAAACCCAGCTAATCTTTTCATTTTTTGTGGAGATGAAGTCTCACTACATTACCCTGGCTGGTCTCAAACTCCTGGGCTCAAGCCATCCTCCGGCCTTGGCCTCCCAGAGTGCTGGGATTATAGGCGTGAGCCACCACACCTGGCAATGAAGACCTTTTGATGGTGATGAGGAATTTGAGAAGCTATGTGCTTCAGGCCATGAACTCTGTCTTCCTCATTGTCACAGCCCAGTGGATAAAATGCTTGCAACATGTCTTTGGGAGATGTGCGGAAACTTGAGACACCTGAATAAATCTCCAGTGCACACCCTCAGTAAGGCAACCTGGTGCATCATTGCCTTCTGGGCTCCTTTTGAGCTTGGCACATGCATTGTCTCCATAGTAGGAAAACCAGCTGTTTTTACACATGATAACCATCCCAAAGAAGCCCTGGCTTTGGAAAAGAAGGCTGGGGAAGAATCAATGGCGCCCTGCTAAGGATACCAAGATTTCCTGAACGACTCTTTTCACATAATGATAACGAAATCTGGTCACCGCATAATTTCTTCATTGCAGCCAAGTTTCACTATAAGCTGCCTTGGCACTGGCACTACAGAAAGAAGTGGGAGAGAAAGCTACTGCAGCTGATGTCTTTTCTCTTGTATTTTTCTTTAAGCAGTGACAGGTTACACCCACAGTTGCTAGCGTAAGCAGACGACACTTTGGATTAATGCCTTCACGGGGGCAGCACAATCTGACAGAGAATTTGTCAGAAAATGTAAGGGAGCTTGAAACAAATTATTTATTATTCCAGAATCCTGTACTAGTCAGCCACACCAGAATAATAGGATTTGGCTGTGAAGACAGCAGGAGTGAAAAATTAGGAAACTTTTCCCCCTCAACCTTCACTCCACAATGTTCTAACCACTGGTTAACACAAAGCATGAAATGAGATACTCACTCTTCTCGGGTAGAATTGCACACAGGGTAAATTCAAAGGCATAAACCGACACGGTATTGAGGCTTCTTAGCCCTGGATGTAACTGACCCTTGTCATCTGCCTGTGTTTTTTTTCTGGAGGCTAGGAGGAGATGGTAAGGGCAGGGTGCAATCACACAGGAGAGAAAAGAGCTGGCCAAGCTGTGCATAGATGCTGAGCGTTGTGCAAGCCATAGTATCTGAGAGAAGACCTGAATAAGCAGGCAGGGGTGAAAATACGGAAGCCTGAAGGATTGAAACTCATCCTGGTTCTATTCTGTAATAATGAATCTGGAGAGTGGGACGGGGAGGGGAGAAGGAGGAAGGGAAGAAGAGAGGAAGGGAGGGAGGGAGAGAGGGAGAGAGGAAGACTCTTCCCAGGAAAGAAGAAAGAAGCAAAAATGGGTCGTTTGAGGTTCTGTATCGAAATTTCCCACATGAATACTGTTAGAGTCTCACAGCCCCATGTCAGCTTCCCTGACATAAGACTTCCCTTCCAAGTCCTGATCATTGTCAACAAAATGCAGAATTCCCATTGCCCTGTTATTAGTCTTGAGCTTCTACCCAAGTCTCCCTTCTCAGGTCTGATCAGTCATCCCCACCTGGAAACTGTGGAGACAGGAAGCCTACCTGCCTCCTTAGTGGAGCCAACCCTTTTTTCAGGTCTGGATGTTGCTCTCCTGTTTTAACCAATGCATTGTGACTATGGTCTAGAGTACACGAGAGCATCTCCCAGAATAACCAGTCTATGTAACTAGCTTCTCATAACTATGCTTGAAGGAGCTGATAGGTTTCCCTATTACCCACGCTGGACTTAAAAAAAAAAAAAAAAAGACTCTCTGATCTACTCTACATTAGTCATGGGGCCCATCAAAAAAACAGGTCATCTCCCCTCAACTTTTTTCTCCAGGCTGTTTCCATGTCCTATGGCAGGAAGAGTGTTCTCATCTCCAATACTGGGGATAACAACTGTGCTGCCATGTAAATAGCTGTAGGGAGTGGCCACTTCTCTTTTAGTCTTTTCACTTTTAGACCTTTTAAGCTTGCATATCACAGTAGACCATGATGAGAAAACCAAATGGAAATGCTTTCCAAAGCAAAATGAACGGAGCTATTACAATAAGATAAATGAGGCTATATTCAACTGCAAAATTTGGCTTCAGAGACTGTTATCTCCACCTTAACCCTACCTATCAACACTGATCTCAGATCCTAGCCTTAATTGTTATATAAACATGGCTACACCCATGCACCTTGGGTCAAAGTCTATTCTGCCTGTTGGCAATGTGAAGGGATGACAAATTCACTCTCAACACCATTCTAAGATTTCTATAGGGATTTGGGATTGATTAACAACTGCATTTTCAATTTTACTGCGAGTCAGTTTCTGAAAACAGTAAAACTCTTGTTTCTAGAAAATAGGCACTTTTGTTTTTAAATGCTGAATGCATAAGGGGAGTTTTTAAAGACTCATCTCCCCCAAGACTCACACTGTCTGCACAAGTAATCAGTCTCTGCAACTACCATTTGCTCGGTCATCATTTCTGAAAGTTTAGTAACAAGGGAGGTATTACTGGATGAATATAGCAATATTCTATTACCCAGTCTCTTGAGTTATTAGTGTTGGTGATGAATTGCTCACAGTAAGAGTTGTCTAGGCTCACCAAACAATTTCTGAAATCACAGAATGATATGATAGGCTCCACCTCTAACTATAGGTTGAACTTTTGCTATGAGTAGACATATGATCAGGTCACGAGAGATTCTGCCTATTCAACAATAAGATGCAGAAAAAAATACTCTCCAATTTCTTACTCTAAGGAAACAATGTAGAATTGATAATGCATATATTCATATAACTTCCTGAAATAATCTGTGCAAAAACACCATCTGACACCATGAAAAGATCTGATAGCCAATGTTAGACCCACACTTCACCACCCCCATTGACTTTTCAGCGCCTGCCACACCTATTCCTTGTTTGAGGGCTGTCTTGTCTGACCACTTTCCTCTCTGTCAGTTGACACCACTCTGTCCCCTTCTTTCACTTGCTAAATTCTACTTTCTCCCTATTATTCCCCCAGTCAAATAAGCTTAATGAAAAAGTCACATCGACTAGTGCTTCCCAAACTTCAGCGCACAAGGTAATGATGGGGAAATCTTGTTCAAGGTGATTCCAGGGTTCCATACCCAGAATTTCTGATTCAAAAGGTCTGGGGAGGATGCCTGAGAATGTGCACTTCTAACAAGCTCCTAGGCAATGCTGATGCTGCTAGTCATTTGGAGTACAACCAACCCAAACCGGGAATCTGTTACTACTCATGAAACTACAGGAGAAGGAGAATGGAAAGTTGAGAGGAGCTGAACGAAGAGGGGATAATTACAAGTGAGCAGTAAATATTCAGAGCCAAGAACTGAACAGTAAGAAAAAAGAGAAAATAAATGGTTCTGTTATGGGGGTTTGCAATGATAGTAGACTAAACAACCGGTGTTTTGCTGTGGTTTTTTTCAGTATTAAAAAATAAATTAACATACAGGCCTGAGTATACAATCTGGGAACTATATAAAAGTTCTAGTTGTTATTCTGTCTTTTACTAGGCATGACTGACTCCAGAATGTTCAAGAGTGTTACAATGAAATTAATTCTTCAGATACTAGTTGTCTAAAAAGAAACAGATCAGAGAATGAAAAATAAATTTTAAAAAACTTCCAAAATGTAGTAGAATCCATGATTCAGAAATCAAAGTTTAAACAAAGACTTTAAGCAACTATTACAATCATCCCTCAGAAGATAAAAGTGAACTCTAGATTATTGTATTGAAAAATGTAAGTTCACATTTTTAAACTGATAAACAGATACTTTTAAAAAAGAACCAATGAAAATCTTAAAAATAAAAAACCATAATATCTGAAATAAACAATGTACTGGACAAACTCAATAGTATAATGAAGACAAAGAAGGAAGAGTCAGTAAACTAGCAGGAAAATCCATACAAATTATCCAATTTATCCCAATTATCTAAGAACAGCGAAAAGAAGCTTTAAAAATTAAACACAACCTCAAGAACCATTGGGAAAATAACTCACATTTGTGTCACTAGAGTGCTGATTACAAAAGAGAAAGGTATTGTTGCAGGAAAAATATCAAATAAACAATGACCAAAAACTTCCCCAATATGGTGAAAGACGTACATTCACAAATTCAAGAAGCCCAGCAAACCCCAAACAGGAAAATGCATTAAAAAGCCATATCCATAAAATTCACACTTTTGAAAACTAAAGCTAAAGAAAAAAAAATGAAGGCAGCTAGAGAGGGGAAAAAAATGACACATTACATATGGGGAAAAACAATTTGAAAGATGACTGATTTTCCATCAAACACAATAGAGGCCTGAAGAAAGTGCAACATCTTAAAAGTGCTGGAAAAATTACCCTGTCAATTCTGAAAATATCTTTTGGGAGTAAAGAATATTTTCAAAGATAAACAGGAACATTGTATAATGACAAAATGACCCATTTGCCAAGAAGACATAAGAGTCCTGAGTATGTGTGCACCTACAAACAGAGCTTTGAAATACATAAAACAAAATGGATAGAACTATGAAGAGAAATAAGCATACTCACATTTATATTTGGAGACTTCAACACTCTTCTCTCAGAAATCAGTAGAATAAATAGGCATCAAATCAGCCAATATAGAAGTACAGAAAACCCAACACTATTTACCAACTTGATCTAAATCACATTTAGGCAAGCACTGTATCCAACAACAGCAAGATATGCATTTTTGTATATATGGGCTAGTCACTGAGATAAACCATTTTCCTGGAACTTTTTTAAAAATTAAAAACGTAAACGATTTTAAATCATTTAAAGTATGTTATGGCTGGACATGGTGGCTCACACCTATAATCCTGGCACTTTGGGTGGCTGAGGCAGGCAGATTGCTTGAGCCCAAGAGCTGGAGACCAGCCTGGGCAACACAGTGAAACCTCATCTCTACAAAAAATAAAAATAAAAAAGATTAGCCAGGCACGGTGGCACACTTCTGTAGTCCCAGCTACTCGGGATGTTGAGGTGGAAGGATCACCTGAGCCTCGGTGGTCGGCCAAGGCTGCCATGAACCGTAATCATCGCGATCATGCCACTGCGCTACAGTCTGGGCAACAGAGTGAGATCCCAACTCGAAAAAATAAAAAATAAATAAAGTATGTCATCTGACCACAGCTAATGTAAACTGGAAACGAAACAGACAAATATCTGTAAAATCTCGGAATAGTTGGCAATTAAGCCCATGAGTCAAAATGGAAATCTGAATGGAAATTAGTAAATATTTTGAACCAAGTAAAATGGTAAAATGTAAAACTAAAACGTTTAAAAGGAAATAAAAAAGACTTTGGATTAGGTTAAAAAAAGTTTTTCAATAGAACCCCAAAAGCACAAGTCATCACAAAAAAGATGATAAATTATCTTCACTTTTACTATATTAATTCATGCTGATTGCAGCTCTAATTCAGGTTTTCTCCACCTTAGCATCACTGACATTTTGAACCAGATACTTTTGTGTTGTGAGGGGTTGTTCTGTGTATTATAGGATGTTTAACAGCAACCTTGGCCGCCACCCACAAGATCAGTAGATGCCAGTAATATTTTCTTTTTTTTTTTTTTTTTTTTGAGGTGGAGTCTCACTCTGTCGCCCAAACTGGAGTGCAGTGGCCGCTCCCGGCCACCGCAGCCTCGACCTGCTGGGCTCCGGCGATCCTTCCGCCTCAGCCTTCCAAGTAGCCGGAATTACAGGCATGCGCTACCACGCCCGGCTGATTTTTTTATTTATTGTAGAGATGAGGTCTTGCTGCCCAGGCGGGTCTCGAACCCGCGGGCTCAGGCAATCCACTCACCTCAGCCTCCCAAAGGCGTGGGATTACAGGCTGAGCCACCGAGCCTGGCTGCCAGTAATATTTTCTGCCCAACTCCCCTGAGTTATAACAATCAAACATGTCTCTAGACACTGCCAATTCTCCTTTGGGGAGGTAAAATCATTCCCCATCTCCTGAGTTGAAAACTACTGCCATTATTTTTCATCTCGGCTGCTTTCTTTCTCTTGTGGGGGAAAATTTGGGTTGTTAAAAGTGTTCCTATTCCAGGCTATCCTGCTATAAATATTCATATAGATAGTGTGTGAACACATGAGAATTTCTATTACAGAGCATATACCTCAGCATAACATCCATTGGGCTATAAAGAATGTGTATCTTTCACTTTGGGAGAAACCACATCATTTTCTTTCAAAGTGGCTTCGCCAATTCGGTTCCATCCAGCAGAGTAGGACTGTCCATCACTCTACTTCCATACCACATTTTGTAACGTCAAATGTAATTTCTGCCAATTCAACAGATGTGAAGAAGACTCTTGTTTGTATTTTCCTGATTGTTAGTAAGCTGGGAATATTTTTGCACGTTTATTGTCCATTTGATTTTCCTCCTCTGTGAATTACCTGACCATGTTTGTTTGTTCTATTAATTTTTTTTTCTTATTGAGGGTAGAAGTTCTTTATATATTCTGGATACTGATCTTTTGTTAGTAATATGCATTGCAAATATATTTTAAAAGCCTGTGACTTGTCCTTACTCTTTGTTTATACAACCTTTCAATGCACAGAAATTTAAAATGTTTTCGTATTACCATTTTATTTGATTGTTGGAGTTTCTAATGTTTTGTTTAAAAATGTACTTCTTTACTAGGGTTATAAAGCTATTCTCTTATGTTTTATTTATTTACTTATGTATTTGCGTATTTATTTTGAGTCACAGTCTCACTCTGTTGCCCAGGCTGGAGTGCAGTGGCATGCTCATGGCCACCATAGCCTGGACCTTCTGGGCTCAGGCAACTCTTCCACCTCAGCCTTCCAAGTAGCTGGCACTACAGGCATGCATCACCACGCCTGGCTAGTTTTTTGATTTATTGTAGAGACGAGGTCTCGCCAAGTTGCCCAGGCTAGTCTCAAACCCCTGGGCTCAAGCAATCCTCTCGCTTCCACCTTCCAAAGTGCTGAGATTACAGACATGAGCCACCATGCCCGGCCTCTTGTAATTTCTACTAGACATCTTAAAGCTTTGTTTTTAACATTTAATCTATTTGCAGTTGAATTATATGAATAGTAAGGATTCAATTTCATTTTTCCCATACAATCGTCTTAGTATCATCCATTGAATAGTGAATTCTTTACCATGAGTTAACAATGCCCCCTGTGTCATAAATTTCTATTCTGTTCTATTAATATATTTGTCTCTTCTCTGTCACTATCACACCATTTTATTGACTGAAACTTTACATTTTTATTTATGTTAGGACAAGTCCCTCTAATATGCCTTTCTTCAAAATTGGCTTGACTTCCTTGCACTTTTGTTAAAATAACAAATATATGTATTTTAGGATTGAAGTTATCATGTACTTGCTATAGAATTTTTCATTGAGAGTGCATCAAATCAGTAGGTTAATTTGAGAAAGTACATTCATATAATATGGTATATTTCTGTATGTTTTTAGATCTCCATTTACTGAGATCTTTGTAATTGTCTTGATATAGAGTTTTGCAAGTTCATTCATACATTTCTAGTCCAAATTTTGTTAGGTTTGTTTCTAAGGCTTTTGTTTTTCTGCAGCCATTGTCAATGTCAATCTTTAAAAATTAAATATTGAGCCGGGCTCGGTGGCTCAGCCTGTAATCCCGCGCCTTTGGGAGGCTGAGGTGAGTGGATTACCTGAGCCTGCGGGTTTGAGACCCGCCTGGGCACTGCACTCCAGTCTGGGCGACAGAGTGAGACTCCAACTCAAAAAAAAAAAAAAAAAAAAAAAAAAAAATTTAAATATTCACAATTTGTCACTAGTATAGAAAACAGAAATGGGTTTTGTGTGTGTGTTTGTGTGTGTGTGTGTGTGTGTGTGCGTGTGTTTGTGTATGTGTAGGTATTATATCTTACAGCTGTGTTGTGTTCTGCAATTATTTCTAATCATTTGTCAGTAGATCCTCGTGGGTTTTCTGTTTAAATTATTTATGGATACTGGTAGGTTTATATCTTTCTTTCTTTCCATTACTTATAATTTGTTTTTCTTGCCCTACTCTCATGAGCATGACCACTGGACAATGTGAAATGGAAGCATTGACAGCAGCCATACTTATCTTGGTTTTTGTTTCTGAATTTAAAGTGCTGTTTTTCTTTTATTTTATCATTACATATAACATTTGCATTGAAGAGATACCCTTCATCAGGAAAGGGTTTAACCGTTTTTCAAGCGAATTAGTTAATCTTACCCAGGGTATAAAATGGAATTTGTATTTTATTTGAAATACTTCTCTCTCCACAGGCTTGTAAATAGGTCTTTTTTTTTTTTTTTTTCTCAGATACTATCAGGTCAGAATGCTGAACTCTTTTGAAGGAAGAAAATAGGACATAGGATTTGATAGAATTAGAAGATGGGATCACTCAGGTTGTTTATTGGAATCTCTTTTCAAAAAATAATGACCTAAATTGAGGCTGAGCACACTGGCTCACACCTGTAATACCAGCACTTGGGGAGGCCGAGGCAAGAAGATTGCTTGAGCCCAGGAGTTCAAGACCAGCCTGGGCAACATGGTGAGACCCCTGTCTCTATAAAAAATTAAAAATGTAGCCAAGTGTTGTGCATACCTGTAGTCCCAGCTACTCAGGAGGCTGAGGCAGAAGAATCGCCTGAGCCCAGGAGATCGGGGCTGTGATGAACCATGATCGTGCCCCTACACTCCAACCTGGGCAACAAGGGTGAGACTTTGATTAAAAATAAAAAAGTAAATTGGTAAAGCCAGTATCGTCTGTTGTTTGCAGAACAGGTCAGCAATAGTTAAAGGAATACTGGCATAACACCCAACTTGTTTAAAAACCTATACTTTACTATGATTAAAATGAAAATATGAGCAGCTAAGAATAGGCCTTAATTCTATAACTATGGTTTTCAAACTTAGTTATACATTAAACCATCTTGGCAGTTTAAAAAACAAATCCATGCCAAGATCCCACTCTAATCTAATTAAGTTCACCCAAAGCAAGTTCCATTCTCTGATTCTCTCTCTCTCCCTTTCTCTGTCTCTCTTACGCGCGTGCGCGCACACACACACACACACACACACACACACACACACACACAGCATAATAACCTCTGTGTATACAATGTCTTCATAGTATCACTTGCTTATTTTTCCACTCCTAAAATTGCCATTAAACTCAACTGTGAAGACATTGTTTTACTAATAATTGGCCAAGGGACATGCTTAGAGTGCTGTCCTTTTTCCCAATGAAGTTCAGGCAAGCAAATGTGTGTAACTTCGGACAAATCCATCGGCAGAAAAACATGTAACTTCACTTAGATACATCAGAGAACCCCAAGTCATAGCATCTGCTTGCTGGTGAAGTGGGTCCTTAGTAGAATCGAGCACCCACGTCCATGGCTGACCTTGGCTGGAGACACTGCAGCACTTTGGAACTAGCACTCTTGCTGTTTCCGTCTCCTTCTCTCCTCTCCTATCCTGCTCCAGACTCAAGTTTCAAGGGAAATTTGAAGGATTTTTTTTTCCCAAAAAGCTGTAAATTTATATGAAAGACAGCATGTCAATAGCATTGCCAAAAAATTTAGTAAGTCGAAGTAATGATGGGTTAGCCAAAATACAAAAATATATAACTCTTGGGTGTCATGCAAAACTTCTGGAACGTCTGAGGTTTCCCTATCCCTCCTCTTTTTGACATTTTGGTTTCCTACAGGATATTTCTCTGACTTTTCAGTTTTCTCATAATTTCCTTTGGCAACTTCTAGAGTTCTTTTTAAAATATATATGGGATGACTTGCAGTGACTACTTCCTCTCTTCACAGAAATAAGTCAAAATTCAAATTAAAACATTTTTAAAAGTTCCAGAAACAGTAAGAATTTGAGACATCATAAAAATCTTAAAGGACTATGGGCCATAAATAACAACAAGAAAGGACAGGAATAAGGAACTACACTTATAATCTAAAAAAGATTAAACCTGACGTGCAGATAAGAACAACTAATATTAATTCTTAGAAAGAAGAAAGAAATCAGCAAAAGAATGTGTGGTTCTTCTGAACAGACCAAAGAAAAAAGTTTTTCTCTTTGGTATACACCTGTTTCATTCTGTCACTTAACATCTATTTTCTCTGAGTGTGAGATAAATGCGATGAAAAAAATGTTTTTTGATATGCAAGAGCAAGTTGTTTACTTAATCATGTCAAAACTGGGACAAGAAACTAATATTTCATGTTATAGCTCGCAACCTCATGTGGTACATATACACAATGGAATATTATGCAGCCATAAAGAAAGACAAAATTATGAACTTCGCAGCAACTTTGATGGATTTAGAGTCTATGCTACTCAGTGATCTACCACAGAAACAAAGAACTGAGTACCACATGTTCTCACTCATAAACAGACCCTGAAAAATTATCATAATACTATAAGAAAAGGATTGGTAGTTGTGGGAAACTGCCGGGGGAGGGACACACTTCATCAATAAGGGTACCTGATCTCAAACCAGGTGGAGTGTGGACCAAAGTAAGGCCCAGACTTTACCTGTACAATAATCATTTGTATGCCTAACCCTGAATTGTACCTCACATCTTTAAAATAAAAATAAAGGTTAAAAAAAAAAGAGAAAAAGCAAAGATATAAGGAAGTATGAGCATCAAAGTTCACCTAGCCCAAAAGGATCTAAATAGACACTTCTCAAAGAAGACATACAAATGGCAATAGGTATATGAAAAAATACTCGACATCACTATTAGAAACCGGGCTTGGTGGCTCAGTCTGTAATCCCGCACCTTTGGGAGGCTGAGGTGAGTGGATTGCCTGAGCCCGCGGGTTCGAGACCTGCCTGGGCAGCGAGACCTTATCTCTACAATAAATCAAAAAATCAGCCGGGCGTGGTAGCGCATGCCTATAATTCCGTAATTCCGGCTACTTGGAAGGCTGAGGATCGCCGGAGCCCAGCAGGTCGAGGCTGCGGTGGCCGGGAGTGGCCACTGCACTCCAGTCTGGGTGACAGAGAGAGACTCCAACTCAAAACAAAAACAAAAACAAAAACATCACTATTAGAGCAATACAAATTAAAACCACAGTGACATACCACCTTACATGTGTTAGATGGCTACATCAAAATAGGAAAGATAATAAGTATTGGTGAGAATTTGGAGGAAAAAAGGGAACCCTGGGATATTGTTGGTGGAAATGTAAATTAGCACAGCCATTATGAAAAACTGTATGAAGATTCCTGAAAAAATTAAAATAGAGAACTACCATATGATCCAGCAATTCCAGGTCGGGGTATACATCCAAAAGAAAAGGAATCAGTATGTCCAAAATATATCTTCCCTTTCGGACCTATTGCAGCATTATTATAATAGCCAAGATTTGAAATCAACCTAAGTGTCCATCAGTGGGTGAATGGATAAATAAAATGTGAGATATATATGTGTACACACACACACACACACACACACACACACACACACACACACACACACACACTGAGGAATACTATTAGCTTTGAAAAAAAAGAAATCCTGTCATTTGTGACAACATGGATGAACTTGGAAGATACCATGCTGGGTAAGATAAGCTAGACACAGAAAGACAAATACTGAATGAGCTCATTTACATGTGGAATATAAAAAGTGGGATACATAGAAGAAGAAAGTATAATGTGGTTACCGGGGATGGGAGTGGGAAAGAGAATGGGGAAATGGTGGTCAAAGGGTATAAATCAGTAAGACAGAAAGAATAAGTCCTAGAGATCTATTGAACAGCACAATGAAAAGAGTTAATCACAGTAGACGATATACTTGAAAATTGCTGAGAGTATATTTTAAATGTTCTCACCTCAAAAAAATAAATGATAAAGCCAGGAGCGGTGGTTCAGCCTGTAATCCCAACAATTTTGAAGGTCGAGGAAAGAGGATTGCCTGAGCCTGGAGGTTCGAAACCAGCCTGGGCAACTTAATGAGACCTTGTTTCTCTAATAAATCACAAAAATTAGCCAGGTGGCGTGTGCCTGTAGTTCCAGCTACTTGGAAGGCTGAAGTGGAAGGATTGCCTAAGCCCAGCAGGTCAGGGCTGCGGTGGCCGTGAGCATACCCCTGCACTCCAGCCTGGGCAACAGAGTGAGACTCCAACTCAAAAAAATTAAAAATAAATGAGAGTTATGTGAGGTGATTGATATGTTAACTCAATCATGCTACACATTATATATAAAACATCATTTGTACACTATATATATATATATATATATGTGTATATATATATATATATATATATATATACACACACACACACAATTTTTATTTGTCAATTAAATAAACAAATTACTAAAAATAATAATACAATAAAGTTCATCTGGCTGGGTGTTTCCCAAAGTTGGTCAAAAAAATAAGAAAACCTTTATGTGCAGGTATGGCAAAAATTGAAATAATGTGAATAATGATTTGAATTTTAACTTTAACCTTTCTGATCTTACCAAAGCCCAGAGAGGTCAGATGACTTTCTCAAGATCACACAGAAGACCCCAGTGTTCAACAACTCAATCTGATTATCTTCCAGTTATATTATGTGCTTAATAATTTTTCTTTAAAATACTGTGTAGAGTAGCGGATATTATTTCTGTTCTTAGCCATCAGTATGGCCATTGGATTCTTTCATCATTGATAGAAATTAGATAACAGCAATAATTTGTACATTTCTGAATTCAATTGTATAAAGCATATCAGAAACACTAAAAATCTGGAATTATACCATTTAGAAATATAAAAAATAATTATTATAAAATCATTAATGGAAATTCAGGCCCTTTGCATTTTGTGGGTAGCAAATATTCAGGAAAATTCTAGCAGTTGATGTTTCCGGAAAAAATGGTGATATCTTTTTAAATGCACTTTTATTATTACTAAGTACCTTCCTAAGTTAGTCAAACGATTCTAAAGTGAAATACCCAAGTGCTTAAACAATGTGAAGATCATAGCTAAAGTCTAAATAAATGTTCAGTCACCCCAACAGAAGCAAGTCATAAAGAAAATGTAAAGAATGTATCAGACGGGCTAAGTGCATTCTGCATTCATGGTTTACTCACTGAAACATTGTTCATGGCTTTCTTTTACTGATTCTCACAGAGTCTACATATTTCTTTTTAATTTTTTCCTTTTATGTCTCCCAAGTTTACAATCCACATAAAATACCCATTGAAGCAGACAGAAAAGTGAAACAAATATTTCAGAGCTCTTTGGGGGATTTAAATAGGTTTTTACAATAAAAATTTGATTACTCAAAGAACACAGGCATTCTTGAAAGTAGACAGCAGGAACAGGGAGCAGGCAACTTTGAAGGTGTCACAGGATGCTCGGAATCTTGCAGAGTTTTCCAGTGGGTCTTCAGTCCTGGAACCCAGGCCAAACACTAAGCCAGCAAGAAGCCAGACAGCTCTGGACATGGCTATAGTTGAAAAAAAAAAAATCACTTGGAAAAGATGTGCAAAGTTGTGTTTTCCTGATAAATTGAGATGACACAGGCAAGTACCACAGGACTTGCTTCATTATATAATTGTGAAATTTGGACTCAAATAGAGTGAGGTAAACCCACAAGTTAAAGTGTTTTTAAAGTGGCTTAATAATCACTTTGAAAGCAGAACACTCTTTCAGTCAGATGACTGGAACTTTGATCAACAAACACCCAAGGGCTACAACCAATCTTTGTGAATAAGCAGTATCAAGGTAGGGGTGGGCTTGGAATGCGCTACCCTTAAATGATTTTTTTCTTGAATCACGAAACCCGGTGGCTGTGTTATGTGATACAATGTTTTTCAGAGATTCTGCAGGGAACTTGCCCCCAGTGAAAGATTTCTAAAGGTTGTAGGAGATAATACAAAACCATCTTCATGATCATTTTTAAAAATCAAAGGTATTACGTTTTTTATATTTCCCCAATTTGTTTCCTCATTTAAGAATCAGCTGCCAAAAACACCAAACCTTGCCTGGGCATATATCCAATTGGAATAGATTTTTCTTCTCAATTTTTCTTCTGGATTCCTTGATGATCTGATTCCGTACCATTTTACGCTGCAGAGATAAGGTTGATTGGCTACAAACCAAGGATCTTTGTAGAGTGACATGGGAGACAGAGAAAGAGGAAGAGGGGGAAGACCACAAACCGTCTTATCTTTTCAAAATGTGGCTGGTGAGTTTCCAACGTTTACCAGCCTCCCCTTATGCTGTCCGTAAATTTCATCCAGATATAAGTTCATCCTACATTTGTCACTTGGACCAGACTATGACACTCTCATGGAGGGCCCAACCGTTTTCTCTATGGTTCTCATGACTGACGTCACATATCACATGACTTCAAATCACCTCTCCAAGGACTACCTTTTGTGCTAGGGGATTAGCTCTTCCTCTGAATTCTCAGTCCAGCCGTTGAGCAACTGCTGTTTCAAACAACTTTCCAACAATTATTCACGCATTCATCCATACATTCAAAGTGTAGACTTTTTGTTGGCACCGGCCATGTTTCAGATCCTCTTCTAGCACTAGGAATATGGCATTGAACAGAACTAAGTCACTGATTTCATGGTATTTACATTTCAAAGGGGAACTATTTCTTATTAGAATAGAACATTACTTAAAGTTGTAACAAGCAAGTGAAAGTGCTCTGAAGGAGCCTGAGACCACAGCTCATCATGAGCTTCTTGCATCTGGCAAAATTGATGTTTATTAAGTACTTACCATGTGCCAGGCATTGTGCAAAGTCCTGATATATATTTGCTTCATCAATGAATAGGAAGTTGAGTTGAATGCTTTCTAAAGTGTCTATTAAAACGGAGATTATTTGGTTGGCCACTTTAACACATGGAACTATCTGCATTCTTTTCCCAGAGATCATTTAATCTGTGGCAAAGAAAAACTCTATATTCAAGAAAGCTCATGAAATGACTTGAATTTGATAAGGGGTGAGGAGGGTTTTCTAATGTCATGTAATGCAGTAGGAAAATTTAGACCTAGACTCAAATTCCTTTTTTTTTTTTTTTTTTACAAATCTTTCTGAGCTTCCTCAATAAGTTAATTCATTTCTTTCAATATTATTGTAAGGATGAAATTTATGTTATAATAAATATTTATGATGTAGCTATGGTGTATTAGGCACTGTCCCTGTTACTGAGGTTATAATAATTAGCAAAGCACAGAAAGTCACTGCCCTGTGAGATACCTTACCCCTCCATTCTTTTCCTTCCTTTGTCTCCTTTTCCTGGAAGTCCAAAAGTTCATACAGAGATGAGTTGGATCATCTGTGGGTGGAAAACAAGGTCTAGCTTTGTGTGAAACCCTCTAGCCTTCTCCTGGTGACCCCTGACAATTTCAGAACTGATCAAATAAACCTTCTGTGGCCTGTCAGGTAGGGGACGGTTGGGGGGGGGGCATGTCAGAATCCAGCCAAACCTATTCTCTGAACTGGAAGTCATGGGAAGAAATTTTCAAGATCCTGGCAGAATGACCAAAACAACACCTATGTTCAAAGGGCTCTTTGTTTTTGTTTTTGTTTTTTGGGGGTTTTTTTTTTGAGTTGGAGTCTCACTCTGTCACCCAGACTGGAGTGCAGTGGCCGCTCCCGGCCACCGCAGCCTCGACCTACTGGGCTCCGGCGATCCTTCCACCTCAGCCTTCCAAGTAGCCGGAATTACAGGCATGCGCTACCACCCCGGCTGATTTTTTTGATTTATTGTAGAGATGAGGTCTCACTGCCCAGGCGGGTCTCGAACCCGCGGGCTCAGGCAATCCACTCACCTCAGCCTCCCAAAGGTGCGGGATTACAGGCTGAGCCACCGAACCCGGCTCAAAGGGCTCTTTGATAAATATATTTCAAACCTATTTGCAAGCCTTAAACAATGTGCCTTTGGTTTAAAAGTCCTAAATATTTAAAAATCAGTAGATCCTCCTTTAGCACCTCCTCATTCTTCCTTTTCTCAGCACAATGACATGACTACTCTAACCACTTAATGTTGCTCATTCTACATTTAAGGGATCTTAGGCACAAGAGAAGTTCAGGCCAAGTGGCTCCTGCTGTAATCCCAGCACTTTGGGAGGCTGAGGTGGGAGAATTGCTTGAGCCCAGGAGTTCAAGATCAGCCTGGGCAACATGGTAAGATCTCATCTCTATTTTAAAAAATCAACCAGGTATGGTGATGCATATCTGTAGTCCCATCTGTTCAGGAGGAAGGATTGCCTGAACCCAGGAGTTCAAGGCTGCAGTGAGCCATGATCATGCCGCTGCACTCCAGCCTGAGTGACAGAGTGAGGCCCCAACTCAAAAAAAGAAGAGAAAATAAAAAGTTTGTTTGTGGGTTGTTAGCTTTTTTTTTTTTTTAAAGAGGATTGAGGCATATGTAAACCTTGAAGATTGTCCATGAGTGAAACACAAATCAAGTTCTATTTCCTTTTCATGATTGGAGAAGTTTGCCCACACCGTGATCTATGACACCTGCAGAAGAGATGATGCTAAGAATGATACAACTCACACTGTTCATTGGCTTTTCAAATTAATGAACACTCAGATATGTTAGTGAATATTTTTCTCTCTCGTTCAAGTTCTTTATTTACCATTCCACACCCTCCATGTCCATTGAGTTTAGTGCTGCAGAATAATGATTTGCTGAATTATCTGCAATTTTTTAATATGCCTAGTATAGGAACTAAGAGAGACTGTCCCCTTCAACCTCTGAAGGTTTTCTAAAAATCAACCGACAAAAGGCGGACCAAAAGGAGGAATGGCATACAAATTTATTATCGTGCACGGGTGTGATTATCCCATCATGCAGTGAGGTACAGATGGCTACATATCCTACTTCTTAGGGGAAAGAAAGATGGAGAAGTGTGGATTCTTTTAGGGGGCTAGTAAATGAATTTTAGGGAAATTCAATGGGCTTGAAGAACAGACAATGACCTGGGATAAAGTCTGCAGAGCAGACAATGGTTTGTGACAAAAATCTGTCCAAGTGTGTTGACAGACTTCAGTCTTTCTTCCTGCTATGTGAGGCAGGTTAATGAAAACTCAGGGAAGAGACCAGAGGTAATTGTTTTCTTCATTGGAAGGTCCAGACTCTAGGCAGATAAGGAAACTCCAGAGGACAACTCTATCCTATGTTTTGGAAGAGACGAGAAGGAGGGGGGCATTAGAGAGACACTGAGGCCTCTTCGTCTGTCAGTCAAAGCACCATACTTGAGGGTTTCAGTTTCTGAGCCTCAACACTCAAAACATGAACATATCAACAATTAAGCTGAGAGAGAGAGAAAACTGAACTGAGTGAATTTGTTGTAACTCTTCGTGAAGTTAAGTTAGTGGTGATCACCTCTCAAAGGCGATTTTGTCCACCCTCTTCCTAAGACAACCTAGAGATGTTGTGGCTGGACAGGGAATTGATCGATAACAGTGTGGACAGTCTGACTTTCTTGGGAAATGACTCATTTGAATATAATGAAGTTGAACAGCTGCAGATGGTTTCCTGGTTGTTGACTTTTATCAGTTTCTATATTCATGCTGAAGGGGGATGCAATTTAGAAAGCTGATGGACGTTGAATTCTATTTCTCAACTCTTACTTTGAGGATTGAATATGACACCTTTGGGTGGGAATGCACTTGAGTTGGATTTGGCTTTTGCATTTTTTTTAATGTGACTGAGTGAATCAGCTGTACTTTATATTTATTCGGGTTTCAAAGTGCTGATTCAGGAACAAGTATCTTTGTTTTACATCAAATTCTGGGTCTTTTTCAGCAGTAATGAATCAAAGGGAATCAGAGAAATGTGAGTTGACTTTTTAAAAGGAAACAGAAGAGAATCGGCTGTGAGATGTTTTTGTCCTGAGTTTCATATTGATGATAACTGGAGATGCTTTCTAGAATTCTCAGGAATTATAACCAGACTGGTTTTATGGCATTCACATCCCATCGTATTTCCCCACCCCTCATCTACTTTTCCAACTTTTCTATCTTCCGTCCGTCACCAGCCCCCAGGATCACCACACAAGAAAACAATAGGCTTAATTTAGAAATATCTGGCTCAGCCTGTAATCCTGTGCCTTGGAAGGCTGAGGTGAGTGGATTGCCTGAGCCTGCGGGTTCGAGACCCGCCTGGGCAACTTGGCGAGCCCTCATCTCTACCATAAATAAAAAATCAGCCGGGCATGGTAGCACAAGCCTGTAGTTCCAGCTACTTGGAAGGCTGAGGCGGAAGGATCGCCGGAGCCCAGCAGGTCGAGGCTGCGGTGGCCGGGAGCGGCCACTGCACTCCAGTCTGGGCGATAGAGTGAGACTCCAACTCAAAAAAAAGAAAAAAGAAAAAAGAAATGTCAACAGTCAGAGCAGTCTTTCTGAAAACAGGGCCCTATATTCCTCTGCTTCACTACTGAATGGAAGAGTGTTTTTCTTGTGTTGAGCTCTTCAAGATCCATATTTTAGACCCTGAGCCAAAAATAATGGGTTTGCCTTTCTTTATGTAGGACCTTGCCCTATGACCTAAGCTGCCCACATAACCACTGAGCAATAATCCTGTTGGCCTCTTAGAGAGACATGATGAAACCAGGGAACTGTCCCTCCAACCTAAGGACTTTTTCTTTTTTCTCAGGAGTCTTAAAGTTAATGAGAGCAGTATGAAAATTCATTGTGGTTTTAGTATAAATATCAAGACTATTGATTAAACAAAATAAAAGAATTCATAATTCATAGCCATTTCCATCTTTCATGTTGAAGATTTCAGACTTTGGAAAAAATATTTGCATTGATTTTTTTAAAAAAAAAGTCTAAACTATCCTTCTTTGAACAAATGCAAGTATTACATAAAGTGTAAACTAACCATAGACAGAAGAATTCCATATTCAGTATAAACATCAGACTACATAACTTTGAATATTTCCACAAATACAATGGTTAAAAAGGTTATTTTGTCCATCTGAGTCAGTAAATTCAGAATCGGTGGTAGCAATTCAGACAAACTATCCTCTTTAAATCCTCTCCTTTGGGGGTCCCTCCAGAATCATGAATGAGGCTTTAGTTCTTAATACCCAAACATTCCTTAGCAAGTCACTTATCTTCTTGTTTCTTCAATTTTCTCATCTCTAAAATGGAGCTAATTGTTCCTACTTCATAGCATTATGAGAATTAAAATATTTAAAACAATGTCTGCAACATAGCAAGTGCTCAAGAATGTTAAATAATGTTTATTTAAACTTCCCAATTCACTTTGCAACCTCTATACCTGAAGTTAAGATTTAGGAATAAAGAACTCTCTAAAACAGAGTTTCTTAACCTCAGCACCGTTTGACATTTTGGGCTGAATAACTTTCTGTAGTGGGAGACATTTCTGTGCAGTATAGGGTGTTAGGCAGCATCTCTGGCCCCTACTCACTAACTGCTGGTAGTAACTCCTCATTCCATTCATGACAACCTTATTTATGTCTTCAGACATAGCCACATGTCTGCTGGGGGCAGGAAGGAAAGGACTGAGGCATAACTGCCCCGGATGAGAACCACCACCCTAGAATTTTCAAAAATTTAAAGCTTGTGAGTACAGCTTAAGTAGATTGCTTCTGTCAATTTCAGCATCTATTTCTTTTTTAAAATCTAATTTTGAATGGGATAATTTGGTTAAAATTTGAAAAACAAAGTTAAGTAAACAAAAGGGAAGGAAGAGAGGAAGGGAGAGAAAAAAGGAGGAAAGACACTATATTGTACAAGAAGGACTCTCTATCACTTAACTGGAGACCGGTTCCTTTCTTCCTGTAGGCTTCAGCTATTTCAATGTCTTTTGCTAAACACGGTAGCTGAAATCTAGGAGCTTTCTCTAAAAAGCTTTTGCTTTTATAAAGAGGAAGGAAAATCTCATCAGATGGTTAGTGGCCTGTGATGTTTTGTTACATACGACACACAGGTCAACTTAAAGATCGACCGTTCCTTTCAATTATCACTTCTGAAATGGATTCTGTTGGAGGAAGAAAAAGAATAAAAGAAAAAAGGAACTGGAAGCATTCATTCATTCTGTTCATGAAAATTGATTTTTGTATTTATTTAGTCCTTAGTCTTGGTTAGACAAGACCTCCATTATTATCTTACTTATCTATTTTTATTCCTTTTGACGAAATCTCACATTTTCTTCCAGTCACAAATAATTTAAAATACCCTCGCTAGTGCTCAGATTGGTGTCGATAAAGCTAACTCAGCAGTTTGGTTTTGAAAACTGATAAGGAGGAAGAAGAGCTCAAATGGGACTGTAATCAGCAAAATGAAACTCTGATCTCAAAATACCACCAGTAAGTCATGAGGCAAAGATAAAATGTGTGTATACATGAAAATGTATAAATTAGTCCAGTCCAAACTCGGTGCTGTACTCAAAAGACACCATCCAACATCCAAGAGTAACTGAAAACGAAAAGTTTTCCTTCACTTTTTAAAAAAATGCCAGAAGGGAAATTAGGTTCACAATGCACTCGAAGTCTCTTTTGTCCACTTACCACAAGCAATTGCTTCCCCTGTGTAGCAATGTCCTCCAATAGCTCTTCTCCTCTCTCTGAAACTCTCCTAGAACTCTGCTATCATCTTAGCCTTGCATCTTCTATCTCCCTCATCCCTTCCACCTTACAAATGTGTGTTTTCTTCTCAATGTCTATCCAGCTAAGATTTCCTAACCTCAAAAAATAGTCTCAGAAGCCCATCAAATAGGGAGATACAGAAACTTTATCATTTAAAAATAGTGACAGAAGCTATGAATACTCAAGTAAATATACATGTAACATATTACAGAAGTGTGTGTGTGTGTGTGTGTGTGTGAGAGAGAGAGAGAGAGAGAGAGAGAGTGTGTGTGTGTGTTTGTGTATAACCCATCTTTGTCACAAAACAAATTGAGGGAGTTGGCTGGTTTATAGGATAATGAAATATGAAACTATTCCCAGAGTGAAATAGTTACATAAAACTTTTATCAAAAATGATTTTCATTGTCTTTACAGTGAGTGGCTTGACTATCGTGTGTTTCTTCCAAGCTTTTATGACTACTTATACCAAGATGAAGTAAGGCGAAGGTGAAAATGAATGTAACTACTCCTCCATTCAATTCTATTCAAGTCTTCCATTCCATTCCAATCAGCTCTGCCTTCTGTTTGCTTTAAAAGCCTCAGGAAGATGCCAATTTCTATTTAATACTATTGTTGTTTTAATGGCTTTCTTTTTAAAAAAAATCACATAAGTGGTTAAATCACATAAGGGACTGTAGATCAGTGGGTCACAACCTCTCAGCTTTTAAAATGTTCTCCCCTATATGCCTTGCGCTTTGAAATGTGTCTTAAAACACAGCATGTCTTAAAAAATCAACTGTATTCATTATAATAATGTCATTGTCTCTTTTCAGAGTTTTTATTCAATGTGAAATACTAGCGTCACTATTAAAAGCAAACTATCCTAGAATGATTTTGATGGCAATAATAATAGAAATGGAAGAATTTTTAAAACAATACTCATTTATCAACTTTCATATAAGATTCCAAAGTTTTGAGATTTCCCAGATGGCAACTAGATTGGACAATTTCTAAGATCTTTTTGAAACTGTGATTCTGTCTATGGCCAGACCACCCTGACTGTACCCTATCTCATCTGAAATTGTATGATTCTTTCCTCTAGGATCCTACTTCTGGAAAATAATATTAATACTATTCATAATAACAGTAATCATAAAACACAATTTTTTTGTTTGTTTTTGAGTTGGAGACTAGAGTGCAGTGGCACTCTTCTGGCCACCACACCTCGACCTGCTGGACTCCGGTGATCCTTCCCCCTCAGCCTTCCATGTAGCTGGAACTACAGGTGCACGCTCCCACGCCCGGCTGATTTTCATTTATTGTAGAGAGGAAGTCTCACCAAGTTGCCCAGGCGGGTCTTGAACCCGCGGACCCAGGCAATCCATTCACCTCAGCCTCCCAAAGTGCTGGGATGATAGGCTGAGCCACCGAGCCCAGCAAAAACCCAATATTTTTAATGGAAGTAGTAACATCTTCTTCAAAGGACAGATGGACATGGAGTGCACTGTAACAACATTCTCATATAATGAGATCCTTCCCTTTGAGAATGGAGGTAAGTGGGAATGGAATGAGAGAAAAACTTCAAGGTTTCAGTGGAACATGCCTATATTAAAAACTGTATTAGTTGAGATTAGGTTTGGCTGCATGTGACAGAAAACCCAAAATAGTCACTATACAAGATTGAAATGCATATTTCTCAGCCAGGTGCAGTGGCTCATGCCTGTAATCCCAGCACTTTGGGAGGCAGAGGCGAGAGGATTGCCTGAGCCCAGGGTTTTGAGACCCGCCTGGGCAACGGGGCCAGGCCTCATCTCTACAATAAATCAAAAAATAAATCAGGTAAGGTAGCATATGCCTGTGGTTCCAGCTACTTGGAAGGCTGAGGCAGACGGATTGCCTGAGTCCAGCAGGATGAGGCTGCAGTGACTGTGAGCATGCCACTGTACTCCAGCCTGAGCGACAGAGTGAGACTTTGACTCAAAAAAAAATGTGGACTTCTCATATGACAGTCTAGAGACGGCATGTTGTTCTGAGAGTCAGGGATTAAAACCACTTCTAACTGAGAACCCAGCTTCCCATTCTGAAGATCACTGCATATTCAGAATAACTGCTGGAGCACCAGGCACAGTGCCTACTTTCTATCCAGAAGAACAAAGAAGAACAAGAAAGGATATGTTCTCCCCTTGAAGGACTTTTTTTATAAGTTAAATATGATATTTCGATAACATCTCACTGGGACACAACATCAGTAAGAGTACCTGATCTCAAACCAGGCAAAGTGGGGTCCAAAGGGAGGCCCAAACTTGACCTGTACGATGTCCACTTGTATACCTATTTCTGAATTGTGAACCACATCTTTAAAATAAAATATTTAAAAATAATTAAAATCTCATTGGGCAGATTGGTCAGAACCTAGTAATTGGCCACAATTAGGTGGGAGGGAAGCTGGAAATATAATATTTATTGAAGGTGGTCATTGTGGCCTGGTTCAGTGGCTCAGCCTGAAACCCCAGCACTTTGGCAGGCCGAGGCGAAAGGATTGCCTGAGCCCACGGGTTCGAGACCCACCCAGGCAACTTGGCGAGACCTCGTCTCTACAATAAATTTAAAAAACTAGCCGGGTGTGATAGTATGCACCTGTACTTCCAGCTACTTGGAAGGCTGAGCGGAAGGATCACCGGAGTCCAGCAGGTCAAGGGTGTGGTGACCAGGAGCGTGCCACTGCACTCCAGTCTGGGTGACAGAGTGAGACTCCAACTCAAAAAAAAGAAAAAGAAAAAAAAAGGTGGTCATTGTATTCAGCTTAAAATTACAGGTTCCATAACTGACATGGAAAAGGAGAACAAGCAAAGAACAACTAGCAGTGTCAGCAGGTTATCCTTCCTTCCAAGCAAATAAATAGAAATTAAAAAATCTTAACTCAAAGACTCAGTTGGCCTTGAGTCGTAGCTGACAGATATTGGCATTCTGTGGTCAAGGATCAGAATCAAGATACCTAGTCTTCACACAGGGGTCAGCATTCTTCTGACTGAATGCTGAGTCAGGCTGCACAGATATAACCTCTAGACACACCTGCATCTTCAAACAACTACAAGTCTGAAACTTGGGCTGATCACAGGGATGTGTAGAGAAAGGGACAGATTATTAACTAAAATGGTTAGACCTCTATTTTTGTAGATGTATAGACGATATTTATTGAGAAATCTTATCTTTAACAACCAAAGTAAAAAATATGAACACATCTTTTTCATAAAGATTTAGAACATGGATTTACCTAATAAAAGCAACATCTAAAACGTTCATAAAGAATGCAGTAGGGGCCAGGTGTGGTGGCTCAGCCTGTAATCCCAGCACCTTGGGAGGCCAAGGTGAGAGGATTGTCTGAGCCGGGGGGGATCGAGACCAGCCTGGGCAACTTGGTGAGACCTCATCTCTACCATAAATCACAAAAACTAGCCAGGCATGGTGGCGTGTGTCTGTAGTTCCAGCTACTTGGAAGGCTGAGGCAGAAGGATCACCTGAGCCCAACAGTTGAGGCTGCGGTGGCCATGAGCAGCATGCCACTACACTCCAGCCTGGGTGACAAAGAGTGAGACTCCAACTCGAAAAAAAAAAAGACTGCAGTAGATCAGACACAGTAGCTCACGCTTATAATCCCAGTGCTTTGAGAGGCTGAGGCAGGAGGATCGCTTGAGGCCAGGAGTTCAAGATCAGCCTGGGCAATAGAGTGAGACCCCATCTCCACAAAAATAAAAAAATTAGCCAGGTGTGGTGGTGCCCACCTGTAGTCTTAGCTACTCAGGAGGTTGAGAAAGGAGCCCAGTCAGGTTGCAGTGAGCTATGATTGCACTTCAGCCTGAGCAACAGAGCAAGACCTTAACCTCTATAAATAAATAAATTTTTAATTATTAAAAATAAAAGAATGACATGATGGCATAAAAAACATCTTAAAAATCTGAGTAGCACTAACCAAAAATAAAGCATTACTATCGTTTGAGGTAATAATTAATGTTAGAGCAACATGAAATATCCAGAAAAGGGAAACCCATACAGACAGAAAGAAGATTAGAGGTTGTCAGGGACTAAAGGTAGAGGAGAATGGGACGTAACTGTTAATGAATAGAGGGTTACCTTTTGGGATGATAAAATGTTTTGGAACTAGGTAGAGATGATGATTGTACTACATTGTAGATTTACTGAATACCACTGAATTGTACACTTTAATATAGTTCATGCTACGTCATGTGGGTTTTAGCTCAATTTTAAAAAATGAGTTAGGGCAGCGTGTACCTACCACATTTTAGAAGGCCTTTTATATAAAATGTTTGATGTGAATGTACAAATACAGAAAAATTTATGCTAAAAGGATCGACTTTTCAAAACCATGAATTCCCAAACATTTCAAATTTCCCTGGTATATAACATGGCATCATCAGACTTGAAAAAAGAACGTTTACGCGTGGATGTATAATGCGATTGAGGAGTTTTCAAACTTAAGAGCTCAAATATCTAGCTAGGATTAAATCAGTACAATGTGACCCAGAAAAGTGAGATGAAGCTGACAAAACAAAACAATTAGTTTAAATATCAGGAGATGTTGCCTACTGGTGAAGTCAACTATATTCTGGAAAGAGCAGCCAAAGGAAGCTATCCAAATCCCATAATTTGAGCCATTAAAAATGGATCTGAAAAAAAGAAAACGGATTTGGAGTGAGCGCTGGAAAATACTCTCTGTGCACTGTTTTTTTGGGTTTTTTTTGAGTTGAAGTCTCACTCCATCGCCCAGACTGGAGTGCAGTGGCATGCTCCCGGCCACCCACAGCCTCAACCTGCTGGGCGCCAGCGATCCTTTCACTCAGCCTTCCAAGTAGCCGAAACTACAGGCATGCGCTACTACGCCTGGCTAGTTTTTGATTTATTGTAGAGATGAGGTCTCGCCAAGTTGCCCAGGCAGGTCTCGAACCCGCGGGCTCAGGCAATCCACTCACTTTGGCCTCCCAAAGCTCAGGATTACAGGCTGAGCCACCGAGCCCGGCCTGTGCACTGATTTTACACAGGCGAGGGCAAAATGCAATGGCAGAAAGCGTGTTTTAGTTTCCGAGTCCAATCACCAATGGCTCTGGCTCTCTTATGGCTTACTTCAGATTTGTTTAAGTCATTCCTACTAGAGAATTTATTTTGAGGAGAATCTGAAACATCAAAGATGAAAGGCACTTCAGAAAAAATAATTACCATGAATTCAATTTCTAAAACAAATCAAATTTATATAGCTGTCACATAGATTTTTTTTTTTAAGTCTTTGGTTTCAACATAAATTCAGTTCTATGTTTCAACTCATCCCTTTGGTCATTTTTAAGAAAACGTCCAAATAATGATGCTATATAGAATGAATGACATTTCAGGCCACATAAACATATGAAGTCACCGGCTTTCTCCATGGAGAAGAACAGGAGATCCTGCCTGGATAAACACACTGAAGGAAAAGAAAGCAAAAAGAAGGGAAGATTGAGTCCCTGAACCCAGCTTCCCTCAGCCCTCAGAAGACTTAGCGAAGAAAATGGCTGCAAGAGTGAGAAAAGAGTAATCTACATATCTTTTTCATTCAAATCTTTCTTTGTTGGCTTTAATATAGTAATCAATTCAGAACAGTGAAGTCCTAATCTCTTCTCAGGACTGGGATAGGAGGTGGGCTGTGCATTTCCGTTGTAAAGCGGGGCTACTAGTGATAATAAGAGTAGTGGCTAACATGTATTGAGTACTTTCTGAGGAAGAAAAAGATTAATTATGTAACGTGTCCAAAGTTGTATACCAGTCACCTGTGGTTCTAGGCTAAGCACTTAGGCAATTTGGACATCAACTTACTTAGGCATTCTGCCTCCTGGAATATCTGAGCACCTAGCCAAAGTTAGAGAATCAGAAAAGGATTCCTGGTAGAGGTGAAGCCTCCAAAACAAATCTTGCAGGGTAAAATTGTATCCAGTTCAATGGATGAAGAGGTAGAAATCTTGATACTACCAATATAGGGCCACTGGGTAAAAACGATAGAAGAGATTTTGAGCCGTGAAAAAATACAGCTATGGTTAGAAATTGACAAATCTGTTGTTTCCAAGTTTGCTTTCAATTCAGTAAAGAGCAATTGATTATCTTCATGCCCTGACCCCTGGGGAGAGAGGAAGCTACAGTTACGCGCAAGGCTGATAAACATATTCCCTCTTAAACAATGAGCCTAAGACTACACAGATCTCTTTGATGACATCTCAAAGTTTGATCAGCTGAAGGGTGCAAACAGCTCTAAGCTCCAGGCACCCCACCTCCTGCATACTTCTCTAATGGTTTACTACCCAGAGGTTGGTAGTCCATGCTCATGGGTCATGCCCTATAAATAGCCTCTCCATTATAAGACCTAAAAATGGTGTTTGAGGTGTTTTACAGACTTTGCATTCTGCGACCTGAGACCTCACCCAGACCCAGACACATTCCAAGAAGCTGACTGCATGGGTCCTGTGATGCTCCCTCCCAGAAACTGGCTCTGCGACACGAAGACAGTTTTGACACTCCCATGACATCATTTCCAACCAATCTGCAGTCTCTAGCACCCTGGCCACCAAATTCCCCTTAAAATCCCTGCCTCTGAATTCTCAGGGAAGTGGATTTGAAAAATATCTTCCATCCTCCTCATTCAGCTGTTTTGCCATATTAAACTCTTTCTTTTTTTTTTTTTTTTTTTTTTTTTTTTGAGTTGGAATCTCACTCTGTCACCCAGACTGGAGTGCAGTGGCCACTCCCAGCCACCGCAGCCTCGACCTGCCGGGCTCCGGCGATTCTTCCGCCTCAGCCTTCCAAGTAGCTGGAACTACAGGCGCGCGCTACCACGCCTGGCTAATTTTTTGATTTATTGTAGAGATGAGGTCTCACTGCCCAGGCGGGTCTTGAACCCGCGGGATCAGGCAATCCACTCACCCCAGCCTCCCAAAGGCACAGGATTACAAGCTGAGCCACTGAGCCCAGCTTAAACTTTTTCTTTACTGCAACAGTATCAGTCTTGGCTTTTCTGGGCAGCAGACATAAGAACCCAGTCAGGTTGCAACAGTCTGGCCCAGGGTGGGAATGACATGAGCAAATGTTCCAACCTATGAGGCAGCATGGCCAATCCAGATAATCACAAGGTGTCATGTATGTTGGACTTGGAGACAACACAGATGAGTTTGGATTTATGGAGGAGAGTCAGATTATAGATGACTTATGTTGTGCAATGTAGCTTGTGTTTTATCCTAAAGATAAGAAGCCACTGAAACATTTTTAAGCAGAGGAAATTAAACTTTTAGATAGACCAGGCGCCGTGACTCGAGCCTGTAATCCCAGCACTTTGGGAGGCTGAGGTGAGAGGATTGCCTGAGTCCAGGGGTTCGAGACCAGCCTGGGCACTTGGTAAGACCTCATCTCTACAACAATAAAAAAATTAGCTGGGCATGGTGGTGTGCACCTGTAGTTCCAGCTCTTTGGAAGGCTGAGGCAGAAAGGATCGCCTGAGCCCAGCAGGTCAAGGCTGCAGTGGCCGTGAGCATGCCACTGCACTCCAGCCTGGGCAACAGGGTGAGACTCCAACTCAAAAAAATAAAATAAAATAAAAGTTTTTAGATAGATTCCTTTGATGGCACTGTGGAGGATGTGAAGTTGCGGGAAGACAAGATTGGAAGTGAGGCAATCAGTTGACACTGCTGTGTTACTTTAGGTGAAAGAAGATGAGAATGCGAATAATGGCATTGAAGAGGTGGGAACAAATTCAGGGAACATTTGGGAAGTGAATCAATACAACTCAGTGATATAAGGAATGAGCAAATGTAAAAAATAATTGTCAGGTTTCTGATGGTGATGACTTGGATAATACAGTAAAAGAAGCAGGTGAGGCTGAGACTAATTGAGTTTGGGATACTGTGGATTTGAGGGGGTCTGCGAAACATTCAGCTGGAACTGTTTGGCAAACTCTGAGTCTACAAGTTTAAAACAAACTCAAAGAATGTTCAGGGCTAGTGACACAGATGAACAAACATTCATTGATAAACAAAACAAAGCCAAAAAAAAACCCCCAAAACCCCAATAAACCAGCTTGCTGCTCCGAGAGCAAGGAGGACCTTATAATTCATGATAAGGAATTTTAACTTGTCCAGTAGTTATCCAGAAATGAATGTTGGAATTAAGCAGGAGAGAAATAAGCCAAATCTCATATTTGTAAGAGGTCACGTTGACTAATACACGGAGATAGTAGTTAACCGAAGTATGGAAGAGAGAGATCAGAGAAAGTACATAGAATAAAGTAAGCATCAACTCTAAGAGGGCACTTCAGAGATCAACAACAACTTGAGGGATGAGCAGAGGAAAGAAAGTCCACGGAAGAGACCAAGCCACCAAGACTGAGAGGGGTGGCAATGTCATGGGTGTCTAGGAAGTAGGATATGAAGAAAGATGAGATAGTTAACAAATAAGGTAACACAGTAAGGTAAGTACTGGGTTGGATCCATGGTGTCTAATGATAGATTTCCTTGGTACCTTTTGCAAGCTGCAATAAGTGGAAGAGTGAATTGTACATAAGAAAAATGCAAACTAAGTCGGACTCGGTGGCTCAGCCTGTAATCCCAACACTTTGGTAGGCTGAGGTGAGTGGATTGCCTGAGCCCATGGGTTGGAGGCCAGCCCAGGCAACTTGGCGAGACCTCGTCTCTACAATAAAAATCAAAAATTAGCTGGGCATGGTAGTGAGTGCCTGTAGTTCTGGCTACTTGGAAGACCGAGGCACAGGAGAGAATGGTGAGTTGTCAGTCAAAGGGTACAGAGTTTAAGATAGACAGGAGGGATAATTAAGAGTTCTACTGCAGAGTCAATAATAATGTAAATTTCAAAGTAACTAATAATTAAGAGACTGAATTTCAAATGTCTCACCGCAGGAATAAGTGCAGTGATGGATATGTTAATTAGCCTGATGTAATCCTTCCACGTTGTTTACATGTATCAAAACATCACATTGTGTCCCATAAATGTATACAATTATTATTTTTCAAATTTTTCAAAATTAAGATTAGTATTAAATTTTTTTAAAGAAAAGAAAATGATTACAAACTATTCTTTATTTTTTATTTTTTTGAAAAAATTTTGGTGGAGCTCTTTATTTTAACTTGTAAGATTCTTTTAAAAACAGCCCCTCTTGGCTGGGCATGGTGACTCAGCCTGTAATCCCTGCACTTTGGGAGGTGGGGGTGAGAGGATTGCCTGAGCCCAGGAGTTCGAGCCTGGACAACTTGGTGAGACCTTGTCGCTACGATAAATCTCAAAAATTACCCAGATGTGGTGGCATGCGTCTGTGGTTCTAGCTACTTAGAAGCCTGAGGCGAAGGATTACTTAGCACCGCAGGTCAAGGCTGAGGTGGCACTCCAGCCTGGGCGACAGAGGGAGACTCCAACTCATAAAAGAAAAACAAAAAACAGTCCCTCTTAATATAAAAATGTGCTAAAATCATTTTTAAAATTTACTGCTGAAGAGATTTTAAAGTGTTTTTAGATGAGTAAGCCATTCACTTAATCCTTACCTTCTATGTGGCATGTGTTACCTTATATGGCAAAAGGGACCTGCTCTCATCATTTTCTAATCAGTGAATTCTAAATTAATGCAACTGCAGATAACATATGCACATATGTACAAGTCAGTATGTGTACAATGCATTTATATTTTCATACATGTCTTAGAATAAGTCGATATGGATAAAAGAGAGAGAAATACCAGAAATCCCTCCAGTGCCAAACACATGCTAAAATTGTCTCCTCTTTGAAATAAAGTGTGGACCAGCCCATTTTTTCCTAATAAATAAGCCAAAGTCTTTGCTAATGTCATTCATTCACAGGGCTGTGGGTATCTATAGAGTACTGGGCCCACACGCCTGCCCCTCTGGGTGATAATTCCAATGAAATTCCACCTTGAACTTCTGTTTAAAGAGGCTTGATTTTTTTTTTTCTTTTTTTTTTTTGAGTTGGAGTCTCACTCTGTCGCCCAGGCTGGAGGGCAGTGGCTACTCCCGGCCACCGCAGCCTCGACCTGCTGGGCTCCGGCGATCCTTCAGCCTCAGCCTTCCGAGTAGCTGGAACTACAGGCTCGCACTACCACGCCTGGCTAATAATTTTTTGATTTATTATAGAGATGAGGTCTCGCCAAGTTGCCCTGGCGGGTCTCGAACCCGCGGGCTCAGGCAATCCACTCACCTCAGCCTCCCAAAGGCGCGGTATTACAGGTTGAGCCACCTAGCCCGGCTGAGGCTTGATTTTAATGGAAAGAAAAGAACCAAAGGCCATTTTTCCTAGGATGAAAGAGACTGGAGCATTTTTATAGACTGAGAAGAAGAATGCATCATAAAAAGGGGTTGAAGAAAAAGAGTAGAAGAGTGATAAGGAGACAGAGGAAGGGGATGGCCTTAAACAGGTTAAATTCTTGTCTTACTGCATCTTTTTCGGCCTAAATTATGTAATACTTCTCAATATAAAAAAGTTTCATATTTTTGGAGGATTATTGGAGCTACATGGGTTTGGATTTATCCAGATGGCTCTAACACAGACAGACCCTTATTTTAGACTATCGATTCCAAGTCTCCTTTACAGTTATCTTCTACATGTGTTAAATATTTGTGGCCTGCTTCTGTTTAGGACCGTCTGTGGGTTTGATGGATGTACTACTTAACCTCCTTCCAGACCTTTCCCTTCTCAAAATCACTCCAAATCCCAGATGCTCTGCTTCCCATGACTTGAAATATTGTTTTACGTTCATTTTTGTCCATGGGTACTAGTTTGTGACAAATGTGAAAAATATGCTAATACCCAGATGCACACAAACTTTTTCCCATGAAGATAAGGGATTGCTGAGGACAGGGGGGACTGGATGTGGTGAAAGTAGAAATGCAAGTTCCAGCAGCCACTTTTACCTGCGAGGTAGAGAGTCATTTTATTCATGAAGGAGAATAGAAAAGCTCTGAAGTAGTATGGAGTGTAAAAGAAAAAGAACAGAGAAAATTAAAAAGGGTCTTTTAAAAAGAGTTATTGTAAGATGTAAAGCAAGTTCTTAGTGCTCTTAAAGAAGTCAAATTCTACTGAAATGATTTTTATCTCTTTTGGCTCACTTGACAATATTATTTTGACTGTTATGTGGATTTGAGACATGGCCACATGAGGCCTTGTGATTATTGGGTTTTACCTGGTAAAATTAGAAGAGTAAATTTGTCTTTCTCTTCTTTTTTTTTTATTAAAAAAACATTATTTTAGGGGTAATAAACTACCCCTAAAATTGATAGAGTCTCAACAATGGCTGCCATGGAAATCGGGAAAGTAAGAACAAATAGACTAAGCCTGAGGGAATTTACTGAACTCTCAGGCCTCCTTCCAAGTATGATGATCAACAATCCAAATTAAACTTATTAAGTTGTCCTGAAAACATGGGATCAATAAAAGATAATGTCAATCTGGGACACAACCACTGAATTTTCCAGTGGTTCCATGAAGGTCGTCTGGGTGGGCACTAAATCCCACCCAATGAATGGAGAAGGCTGGCAAGAGTGGAGAAAGGAAAAGTCCACAGAAGGAAAGTAGTTCAGGGAAGAGTTTTGCCTTTGCAGGAGCAGAAGAAAGAGTGCAGTTAAATCCATCCACGGGGACTGGCCGAACCTGCTGGGGATTGGAGGAGAAGCCTGCCAGTCATTCTACGTCTCTGTATAGATGGGGCTGCTTATATCATTTCAAATCTAGTTCAGAATGGCTTGGCAAGGCATGTAGACACCAAAATGTACTGTGTCTCCATCTTCCTCTCTGTACTCTTCTATCTTCGTGCCATGCGTTCCCATTACTGTCCACTGCCCTTTTTTGCAGAACTGCACTCGATTGGGCAACATGCCATGTTCTGGACTTTTGCCAATTGTCTCTTCTTTACCCCATTTAAAACATTCTCTCTTTATGCTCTATTACAGTCCTTCAAGGTCTTACCAGCAAGCTGGCTAAGAAAAAAAAGAAAGAAGACTCTAAACTCTTATCTCCATGTGGGTTAGTCCTCCCAGATAACACAGACATTTTAACTAATGTTTTTAGCGCTAAAGACGGAATATGTGGGAAAGTTTTTAGGCACTGGCAGGGTGAATGGAATAGCTGTTTTTCAAAAGATTTATTTAGTGGATGTTTGTACTTCTCAAATGAAGCTACGTCGATTGTGGCCTAATTTGTACATCTAGTCTCTGCATCTGCTCGCTCTCTGTCTCTCTCTCTCTCTTCCTCTATCTCTTTCTGTCTCTCTCTCTGCCTCTATATCTCTATCTTCCTATCTCTTTCTCTATTCTGGGAGATATACACCTCCCAGCCATACCAAAGTATTAAATTATTGCATACTCTTCAGTATTTTCCTGTAGATTTTGTGATAACAATTTTGTGAAATGTATACATTTTCTTGATCCTGGTATATAGTCAAAGTTTTGTAACTATTTTAGACATGCTTAAGAAGAATGAGTATTATCCCAATGGTTGGATGCAGTGCTTATTAAATCAAGTGTATTAGTTGTGTTTTCAAATCTTCTATATCTCATTGACTTCTGTTCTTTAATATATAAATTGTGGATGAGGGTATGGCAAAATCTACTATAATGGATTTTTAAATTTATTCTTATATTTCTGTCAATTTTTGCTTTCCATTTCTTGAAGTTGTATAATTAAGTACATATGTTTGTATCTGCCATTTCTTTTTTGTGAACCAAAATCTCTTATTATGTGATAATCCTACTTATTTGTAGTAATACTATTTTTTTCTGATAATAATACACCAACTACATTTTTTTTAGTATTTGCCTAATAGATTTATTATTTATCGCTGCATAACAAATTACCTCCAAAAGTAGTACCTTAAAACAAAAATTCAAGATGGGCTCAGTGGCTCAGCCTGTAAACCCACGCCTTTGGGAGGCTGAGGTGAGTGGATAGCCTGAGCCCGCGGGTTCGAGACCCGCCTGGGCAGGCGAAACTTCATCTCTACAATAAATCAAAAAGTTAGCCGGGCGTGGTAGTGCACGCCTGTAGTTCCAGCTACTTGGAAGGCTGAAGCGGAAGGATCACCGGAGCCCAGCAGGTGGAAGTTGAGGTGGCCAGGAGTGGCCACTGCACTCCAGTCTGGGCGACAGAGTGAGACTCCAACTCAAAAACAAACAAACAAACAAAAAACAATTCATATGTATTTTCCTCTCAGATACTGCAAATTGGTAATTCTGGAGAGACTTAGTTGGGCAATTCTGGTTAAGGATTGGCATGAAGATGTTGGCTGAGGATAGTTATTTGAATGCCTGATTGGAGCCAAAGGATGTGCTTCCAACATGACTCACTTACATGGCTGGCCAGTTGGTGTTAGTTGTTGGCAAGAGGTTTCAGTTCTTCCCCACAAGGGCCCTCTCCATAGACTGCTTGAGTATTCTCACGATATGGTGGTTGGATTCCCCCAATGAATGATCTAGGGGACAGATGGAGGGTCAGATGCAATGATATCTTTTTCATGATATCACATTTACCAGTTCCTATTAGACCAGCCCAGACTCAAGATCTCAGACTCTCAGATCTTTTGAAGGGAAGAATACCATATAATTTTCAGTTGTATTTGCAACCACTATAACTGGTCTTTTATTATTATTATATTTATTTTCTATCTTGTTTTATGTTTTGGGCATACCTCTTGTAAATGAATATAGCTAAATATTATCCAATTTGAAAATGAATATAGCTAAATATTATCCAATTTGAAAATGTTTTTTAACTGGACAATGCTGTCCATTCATATGCATATTATTTGTTGATAACTAATAAATTAGGAATTATTTCTAACATCTTGTTTGTATGTTTGATTTTATTCACATTTTCTATATTTCTTTTTCTTTCTTTCTACTTTCTTGCCACCTTTTGAAATTATTCTCCCCTACATTCCAGAATTTCCTCTCTTCTCATCTTGCAGCTATACATTCGATTTGTATTCTCTTACTGGTTAATCTGCAAATCAGAGCATGAAATTTCAACTTTAAATTCTAAAGCCAATCAATATCTTTGTTGTGAACATACATTCACTGGAACTTTGTCTATGGGACTTCCTTAAGAATTGGGTTTTGAGCAAACTTTTCCAGAGAAGATGTGTACTTGCTTTCTCCTTAGGACAATACCAATCGAAGACCTTTTTAAAGTTGGGGAATTGGGGACCACACATAAAGTGTGAATTCAGTACACAAGTCTATTTAAGAACTGGCTATTGATTAGGGATTCTCAGAAGTAACTGTCTGTTTTCATTAGTACAAATTTTCATAGTTTGCCTGGTTTTTGCTTTTTTGCATTGTTGTTCTCTTTAAGTTCCTCTTTTAACTAAAGGTGCTCTTTGGGGGTGGATTGTCTTATGTGAGAAGTGGGCACATTCAATTTGACTTCTCTTCTCCTTTGGTTTTATCTGTCTCCTTCTCTCCCAAAACTGTTCCATTACACCTGTAGAATACCAAGGATTGCCATTGTTTATCTCTTTAGATTCATGACTTTTTTTATTTTTGAAGGTTTCCTTACTTTCTTGTCAGCTTAGCCATGTCCTTAAAAAAGTGTTTTTGTTTTTGTTTTTTGGTTTGTTTGTTTGTTTTAGTTTTAATGTATTTTATTTTAAAGAGGTGCGGTACATTCAGGATTGGGTATACAAGTGGTCATATATAGGTAAAGTTTGGGCCTACCTTTGGTCCTCACTTTTTAAAATGCATTTTTTTTTATTAATCAATATTTTTTTATTATGGTTTTGTGGGGTGCAGTTAAGGGTTAGGTGTACAATTACATTTCATTCAGGAACCCTGTTGATAAGAGGTATTTTCCCATCCCCAGGCAGATATTTGCTACTGTTAATCCCATCCCCCTCCACCCCCATAGTTTCCCAGTACTGTCAGTCATTTTCTTATAGTATTACGTTGGATGTTCAAGGTCCATTATATGAGTGAGAACATGTGATACTCGGATCTTTGTTTCTGTGAGAGGTCACTCAGTATTATAGACTCTAGTTCCATCCAGGTTGCTGTGAAATTCATGATTTTGTTCTTTTTTATGACTGCATAGTATTCCATCATGTATATGTACCACATGTTTTTAATCCAGTCCTCTTTCGATGGGCAGCATGGTTGTTTCCAGGTTCTTGCTGTTGTGAACAATGCTGTGATAAACATACGTGTGCAGGTATCTTTTTTATAGAGCGATTTGAGTTCTTCAGGGTATATTCCAAGTAGGGGGATTGCGGGGTCATATGGAAGGTCGATTTTTAGAGCTATTAGGAATCGCCACACTGCTTTCCACAGAGGTTGCACTAGTTCACACTCCCACCAACAGTGTAGAAGTGTTCCCTTTCCACCACACCCTCTCCAGCAGCTGTTATTTTTTGAGTTGCTGATAATTGCCATTCTGACTGGAGTTAGGTGGTATCTCAGTGTGGTTTTGATTTGCATCTCCCTGATGATTAGTGAGGTTCAACATTTCTTTGTGTGTCTGTTGGCTGCTCGGATGTCTTCCTTTGTGAAGTGTCTGTTCATATCTTTTGCCCATTTTATAATGGGGTTGTTTGTTTTTTTCTTTTCAGCACGTTTGAGTTCCTTGTAGATCCAGGATGTTCCTTGTAGATCCAGGCCTTTGTCAGACCTGGAGTTGGCAAATACTTTTTCCCAGTCTGTAAGCTGTCTCCCTGCTCTCTTGATGGTTTCTTTGGCTTTGCAGAAGCTTGTCAGTTTAATAAGGTCCCACTTGTCTATCTTCTCTCTTATGACCTGTGGGTTTCAGGTTTTGTTCAGGAATTGGATGCCAATTCTGATTTCCATGAGGGTATTTCCTTCCTTTTCTGAGGTTCTTATGGTTTGAGGTTTTACATTTAGGTCTCTGATCCATTAGGAGTTAACCTTTGTGCATGGGGATAGATAGGGGTCCTGTTTCAATCTTCTGCTTGTGGTCAGCCAGTTTTCCCAGCACTATTTACTGAATAGGTTCTCCTCTCCCCATTGGTAGGTGGTGGGGGCTTTGTCGAAGATGAGTTGGTTGAGAAATTGAGGTTTTGTTTCTGGAATATCAATTCTATTCCATTGATCTATATGCCTGTTCCTGTACCAATACCAAGCTGTTTTGATGATTGTAGCTTTATAGTAAAGTTTGAAGTCTGGTATTGTGATACCACCTGCTTTGTTTTTTTTGCTGAGGATTGTTCTGGCTATTCTTGGACGTTTGTGTTTCCATATGAATTCCTGTGTTGTTTTTTCTAGGTCTGAGAAGAATGTTGTTGGTAATTTAATGGGTAGTGCATTGAATTTGTAGATTGCCTTAGGTAAGATGAACATCTTCACAATGTTGATTCTTCCAATCCATGAGCATGGAATATTTTTCCACTTGTTCATGTCAGCTTTGATATCTTTGAGCAGTGTTTTGTAATTTTCATTGTAAAGGTCTTTCACGTTTCTGGTTAGGAAGATGCCAAGGTATTTCATTTTTTTTGTGGCTATTGTGAATGGAATTGTGTTTTTTATTTGGGTTTCTGTTTGTTTATTATTGGTGTAGAGAAATGCGATCGTCTTTTGTACATTTATTTTGTATCCTGAGACTTTGCCGAAGGCCTTTATCAATGTAAGGAGGCTTTTGACAGATTCTCTTGGGTTTTCAAGGTACACAATCATATCATCTGCAAAGAGAGATAACTTGACTTCCTCTTTTCCTATTTGGATGCCCCTGATTGCCTCCTCTTCTCTGATTGCTCTAGCCAGGACTTCCAATACTATGTTGAACAGGAGGGGTGGGGGTGGGAATCCTTGTCTAGTTCCAGTTTTATTGGTTCCAAGTTTTGTCCATTTAGGAGTATGCTGGCTGTGGGTTTCTTGTAGATGGCTTTTACTGTTTAGAGGTATGTTCCCCGTATGCCTAGATGTTCAAGGGCTTTTATCAAGAAGGGGTGCTAGATTTCATCAAAAGCTTTTTCTGCATCTAATGATATGATCATGTGGTTTTTGTTTTGACATCTGTTGATGTATTTAATTACATTTATGGTTTTACGAATGTTGAACCAGCCTTGCATCCCAGGAATGAAACCTACTTGGTCATGGTGGATGATTTTTGAGATGTATTGCTGAATCTGGTTTGCTAGGACCTTGTTGAGAATTTTAGCATCTATGTTCATCAAAGATATCGGCCTGTAGTTCTCTTTCTTTGTTGGATCTTTACCTGGCTTGGGTATCAATGTGATGTTGGCTTCGTAAAATGATTTGGGGAGAGTTCCATCTTTTTCAATCGCCTGGAATACCTTCAGTAGGATTGGTATCAGCTCCTCCTTAAATGTCTTGTAGAATTCTGCTGGAAAGCCATCTGGACCAGGGCTATTTTTTGTAGGAAGTTTTCTTATTACGTGGTCGATTTCCTTGATTGTTATTGGTTTATTTAGGGTCTCAATTTCTTCTTGTTCCAACCTAGGTAGGTTGTGTGATGTCAGAAAGTCTTCCATTTCCTTCTGGTTTTCAAGTTTGTTTCCATACAAGTGTACGTAGTAGTCTCTAATGATCTTTTGTATTTCTTCAGGGTCAGATGTGACTTCATCTTTTGTGTTTCTGATTATGTTTATTTGGTTTTTTTCTCGTTTTTTCTTGGTCAGTCTAGCTAGGGGACCATCAATCTTGTTTTCCCTTTCGAAGAACCAGCTTTTTGTTTCATTGATTTTTTGTATTATCTTTTTGTCTTCTATGTCCTGGATTTGGGCTTTTATTTTGGTGATCTGGATTCTTCTGCTGAAATTAGGGTTTTTGTGGTCTTGCTTATCCAGCTTCTTTAGGTGGCTTGTTAGGTTGTCAATTTCTGTTCCTTCCATTTTCCTCATGTCTGTTTGTAGGGATATAAATTCCCCTCTTATTACAGCTTTTAAGGCATCCCAGAGAT
>NW_006954893.1:0-1095 GCF_000164805.1 Carlito syrichta
ACGCAGCCATAAAAAAGAACAAAACCATGAACTTTGCAGCAACCTGGATGGAACTAGAGTCAATAATACTGAGTGACCTCTCACAGAAACAGAGATCTGAGTATCACATGTTCTCAGTCATATAGTGGACCTTGAACATCCACCATAATACTATAAAAAAAAAAGACTGACAGTGATGGGAAACTATGGGGGGGAGGGGAGGGGAGGTGGGATTAACGGTAGTCAATATCCGTCAAAAAAAATTTATTTATTTTAAAAAAAAAATTTGCCTTTGTTAAATAACAAAAATCATAAGTCTTTGCTATAAAACTCAAATTATATGAGGATGTATTGAAATTGATAATCTCCCTTTCCTTCTATAATTCTATTGTAATACCATATATTAGTTTCCTGGTATATGTCATCCCACACTTTTTTTTATGGTCAAAGTAAACAAATTAATAATTGGATAAGAATAAAAAATAAAGGAAAGAATACTATGAAAGGGTAGCATGTGAAAAGAAAAAAACAAACGACCCCATTACAAAGTAGGCAAAAGATACGAATAGACAGTTCTCAAAAGAAGACATATGAGCAGCCAACAGGTACATGAAAAAATGTTCAGCTTCACTAGTCATCAAAGAAATGCAAATTAAAACCACACTGAGATACCACCTAACTCCAGTCAGAATGGCCATCATCAATAACTCAAAAAATAACAGATGCTGGAGAGGATGTGGTGAAAAGGGAATAGCTCTACACTGTTGGTGGGAGTGTAAACAAGGACAGTCTATGTGGAAAACAGTGTGGTGATTTCTAAAAGTTTTAAAAATCGACTTTCCATATGACCCTGCAATCCACCTACTGGAAATATACCTGGAAGAAATCAAATCACTCTATAAAAAAGATACCTGAACATGTATTATTCACAATAGCAAGAACATGGAAACAACCACGCTGCCCAAAAAAAGAGGACTTGATTAAAAAAATGTGGAACATAAACATGATGGAATATTATGCAGCCATAAAGAAGAACAAAATCTTGAACATCGCAGCAACCTGAATGGACTTAAAAGTCTATAATACTAAGTGATCTTTCACAGAAACAAAGAATTG
>NW_006954894.1:0-391 GCF_000164805.1 Carlito syrichta
TGGCTAGATAGGTAGTCAGCTGGTTAAATCAGATGCATAGCCAGCTGAGTATCTGTTTAAATCAGCTAGTGAAGTCAGCTGACAGCCAGCAGGCTCGGTAGTTGAGACAATACATTAAGTCAGTTGGCTATTGAGCTGGTTAGCTAGATAAAAAGCTAGTTATGTTAGATGGTTAGCCATCTAGCCAGCTAGTTATTTCAGCTAGTTAAGTCAGCTGGTTGACTAGTAAACTAGCAATATAAGTAACCTAGTTATGTCAGCTGGGTAGCTAGTTAAGTCAGCTAGCTATGGCACCTGGCTAGCTAGATAGCTGACTAGGTAGTTAGATGATTAAGACAGCAAGTCAACCCAGATCTCTAGCTAGGAAGCTAGCTGGCTAAGTAAGCTAGTT
>NW_006954894.1:1024-1804 GCF_000164805.1 Carlito syrichta
AGATAGTTAAATCAGCTGGCTAGCCAGTTGGTTAGCAAGGTAGTAAACTACTTAAATCAGTTGATATGCAGCTGGATAGCTGGTTAATTCATCTAGTTAAGAGAGCTGTGTAGCCAACTGGCAAGGTAGTTAGCTAGCTAGTTAACAGCTAGATAGCTACCCTCTTAGCTAGTGATGTCAGTGAGTTAAGTCAGCTGGATAGCCAACTGACTAGCTGGTTAACTCATCTAGTTTAGTCATCTGTCTAGCCAGCTGGGTAGGTAGGTAGATAGCTTGATAAGTCAGTTTAATAACCAGCAGGCTAGCTGTTCAATTCACCTAGGTAAGTCAGCTGGCTAGCCTGCTGGCTAGGCAGGTAGTTAGCTAGATTAGTCAGCTGGCTAGCCAGCTTGCTAGCTTAATTCAGCATGGTAAGTCAGCAGGCTAGCCAGCTGGCTAGATAGGTAGCCAGCTGGTTAAATCAGATGCATAGCCAGCTGAGTAGCTGTTTAAATCAGCTAGTGAAGTCAGCTGACAGCCAGCAGGCTTGGTAGTTGAGACAATACATTAAGTCAGTTGGCTATCGAGCTGGTTAGCTAGATAAAAAGCTAGTTATGTTAGATGGTTAGCCATCTAGCCAGCTAGTTATTTCAGCTAGTTAAGTCAGCTGGCTGACTAGTAAACTAGCAATATAAGTAACCTAGTTATGTCAGTTGGGTAGCTAGTTAAGTCAGCTAGCTATGGCACCTGGCTAGCTAGATAGTTGACTAGGTAGCTAGATGATTAAGACAGCAAGTCAAC
>NW_006954894.1:2136-5148 GCF_000164805.1 Carlito syrichta
CAGTTATCTAGCTAGTTAAGTCAGCTAGCTAAGTCAGCTAGCTATATGGTAGCTAGCTATGTAGCTAACTAGTTAAAACAACTAGTTAAATCAGCTGGATAACTAGGTAGCTAGCTAGTTTTGTCAGCTAGTTAAGTCAGCTAGCTAGCTAGTTATTTCAGTTTGTTAAGTCAGCAGGCTAGCCAGTTGGCTAGTTACTTAAGTCAACTAGCTAAATCAGCTGGCTTGCATGCAGGTTAGCTATGTAGTTAGGTAGTTAAGTCAGCTGGCAAGCCAGCGGGATATGAAGGTAGGTAGTTAGTTAAGTCAGCTTTCGAGCCATCAGATATCCAGGTATGGCAGGTAGTTTAGTCAGTTGGCTATCCAGGTGTCCAGTTACGTAGCTAGCTAGTTAAGTGTGCTGGCTATCCAGTTGGATACTTCATTAAGTCAGCTGGTAAAGTCAGCTGTCTAGCCTACTGGCTTCCTAGGTATCTATGTAATTAAGACAACTAGCTAGCCAACTGGTTAGCTGGTTAATTTAGCTAATTAAGTCAGCTGGCAAGCCAACATGCTAGCAAGGTAGCTAGCTAGTTCGATCAGCTGACTAGCCAGCTGGCTAGATATTTAAGTGACCAAGTTAAGTAAGATGACTAGCCTGCTGGCTACCTAAGTAGGTTGCTATTTAAATCAGCTATCTAGAGAGCTGGTTAGTTAGATAAGTCTCCTAGAAATTCAGCTGGATAGCCAACTGGCTAGCTATGTAGCAAGATAGTTATTTCAACTGGCTAGAAAGCAGGCCCTCTAGTTAAATCAGCTAGTTAACTCAACTGGTTAGCCAACTGGCTAGGTAAGTGGCTGGCAAGGTAAGCCGACTGGTTAGCAGGCTGATCAGTTAGGTGGCCAGCTAGTTAAGCCAGCTGGCAAGCCAGTTGAGCAGCAAGGTGGCTGCCTAGTTTAGTCAGCTGTCTATCCCACTGTTCAGCCAACCGGCTGGCTATTTAAGCCAGCTGGCTAGCCAGATGGCTAGCCCGCTAACTAGCTAGCTGGTCCCTTGACAGCTAGCCAGCCAGGTAGCTAGCTAGTTAAGCCAGCTGTCTAGGCGACTAGCCAACAAGGTAACTAGCTAGTTAAATCAGCTGGCTAGCCAGGTAGCCTGCCAACTAGCTAACAGCTAGTTAAAACAGGTAACTAGCCAGCTAGTAATTAAGTCAACTAGCAAGTCAGCTAAATATTCAGCTATCTTGTTAAATCAGCTAACTACTCAGGTTCCAAGTCTGCTTGCTAGTTAAGTCTGCAAGCTAGTCAGCTAGCTAATCAGCTTGATAGTTAGCTCAGCTACCCAGCTAACTAGTCAGTTACCTAGCTAGTAAGTCAGTGAACTAGACAGATAGCTTGTTTGCTAGCTAGTATGTCAGCTAGATAGCCAGCTAGCTTGTCAGCTAGCTAGTTGTCAGTCAGCAAATCATTTAGTTACTTAGCAACTAGTCGGCTAGCAACTCAGCTAGCTGGTCAGATATCTAGTTGGCTCCCTTGCTTTCCCTCAGGTTAGCTAACTAGTAGGCTCACTTGCATGCAAACTGGTCAGGAAACTTCAGCTCACTCGCCAGCCAAATTGTTGGCTTGCTTGAAGGCCAAAAGGTCAGCTAAATAGTCATTTGCTCACCAGCCGACTAGTTAAGTCAGCAAATGGTCAGCTCACTTGCCGGCCGACTAGTTATTGCAGAACACACTTAGGCTCATTAGACGACTGAATAGTTTATTTGTGATCAGTTGGCTAACTTGCCGGCCGACTAGTTAAGTCAGCTCACCTGTTAGCTCACTTTCCAGCTGACTAGTTAAGTCAGTTAAATGGTCAGCAATGAACCGGCCCGCAAATTGAGTAAGCTAACGAATTGGCCAATTAGTGGGTCAAGATGTCACCCGACAAGTTATGTCAGCTAATTACTTGGCACACTAGTTAGGTCAGCTAAGTATTTGACCAACTAGTTGGCCAACTAGTTATGTCAGCAAACTAGCAAGCCAACTACTTTACCAAGCTAACTAAGGGGACAACTCTTCAGTCAATTAGTTAACCCAGCTAAATAGTCAGCCGACGTGTTGGCCAGATGTTAACCTAGCTAACAAATTGGCATAGTAGTCAGCCAAAGTGGTAAACCAGCTTACCAGTCAGCCGACTCATCTCCCTACACGTTGTCACCTAGACAACTCCTTAACCAACTAGTTAAGTCAGCTATTTAACTCGTTTACCAGATAGTTAAGAAAGTTATAACTCATTAACCAATTTGTTATGTCAGCTAGCTATCTGATTAGCCAACTAGTTAAGTCAGCTAGCTAAGCCAGCTGGCTAACTAGCTAGTTGACTATGTGAGCTAGTTATGTCAGATAGCTCAATAGATAGCAAGCTAATTCAGATACTCAATCTTCTACCTAACTAGGCAGCTAATTAGTTAAGACAGCTGGTTATTCAGCCAGTTAAATAGATAGCTAACTATTTAATTCAGGTAAAGTCAGCTAGCTAACTAGTTAAGTCAGCCAGTTAATTAAGCATGCTAAGTTGTTAAGTCAGCTAGCTTAGTCAGCTAATTACGTCAGCTTATAATTTAGTCAGCTGGTTAAGACAGCTAGCTAGCTAGTTAGCTAAACTCAGTCAGCAGGTTGAGTCATGTTGTTAGCTAGCTAATTAAAGGGTTAATTCAGTGGGTTGAGATAGCAGGTTAGCTAGTTAGCAAATGGGTTGAGTCAGCTACTTGACTAGGCTAACTAGCTAGATGCCTAACGAGTTATGTCAGCTGGATGGTCAGCTAGATAGCTAGGTAGCTAATGCGTTAAGTCAGCTGGTTGAGTCAGTTAGCCAGCTAATTAGCTAATGAGATAAGTCAGATGAGTAAGTCACCTAGCTAGCACATTAGATAACGATTAAGCTAGCTAGTTATCTAGCTGGTTAGGACAGCTAGCTAGCAAGGCAGCTAACAATTTAAGTCAGCTTGTTAGCTAGTTAGCTAGGTAGTTAGCTAACTATTTAAGTCTGCT
>NW_006954895.1:0-837 GCF_000164805.1 Carlito syrichta
ACATGCATCTTTGCCGTGAAACACGTTTGTGGACCGTGGAGTCGGTCCTTCTGGGACCAAGGCCAAAGGTGTGGGATGGACGTGACCAGTAGCCACCTTTGAAACCTCCCACGAGTGACAGCCTGGAAAGTGCATTTTCCTCTCCCATCCCTGTGGGTCTCTTCTCGTGCTGGGTGGCAGGGGTGGTGGTGGTGAGTATTATTATTTGGAGTCAGACTACTACTCTGTCGCTCAGATCAGAATGCAGCGGTATGCTCACTGCCTCTGTAGACTCCACCTGCCAGGCTCAGGCGATACTCCCTCCTCAAACCCCAATTGGCTGAAACCACAGGTCTGTGCCACCACACCTGGCTAATCTTTGGATTTATTTTTGATGGTGGAGATGAGGTCTTGCCCCATTTCCTGGGCTGCTGTTGAACCCAAAGCCTCAGGTTGTCCAATCGCCTGGTCATCCAAATGACTGGGACTCCAGGCTGTACCCCTGAGCCCAGCCTGTGCTTGTGGTGATGGTGGTGCTTGGTATTATTATTCTGAGTCAGAGTCCCACTCTGTCACCCAGGCCAGAGTGTAGAGGCCTGCTATTGACCACCTTGACATCCACCACCGGGACTCCAGCAATCCTTCCACCATGGCCTCCTGAGTGTACAGAACAACAGGCATACACCACGATGCTCAGCTCATTTTTTGGATTCTTGTAGAGACGAGATCTCACCACGGTGCCAGGGCTGGGCTCAAACCTGGGGGCTCAGACCATCCTGTCACCTCACTCTCCCAGAATGCTTGGATGACAGTCATGAGCCCTCGCCCCTGGCCTGCACAACACTCTCAGAGTCCAAA
>NW_006954896.1:0-12719 GCF_000164805.1 Carlito syrichta
TGCTCATGGTTATAGTTTGTTCCCTAAAATAAAAATGGAATCAAACAGGTGAAGATCCAGGTGCCACATGAAAAGCAAAATGACTAACTGTATCAACATGGGGAACATTGTGTCCTTGTTCAACTACAAGACAAATTTTATAGAGTAATTTGCTGTCTGCTTATCTTTGTGCATAAAAAAATCCATGTACCTTGCATGTAAAAAATTAATTCCACCACAGGAAATTGAAAGTATATTAGTCAAGAAAGCTATGAAGTCCTGATTACTAAAATGATTTTACTGCCTTTTCTCAAGTATATGTCAATTAATATTAGTTGAAGATAGAATGGAAGTTATGGATACTTGATATTAAAAGAGGTAAGGTTGAAATAAGTAAACCATAACACTTATTTCCATTCATACCCTCGAACATTTGTTGTGCTTAATGGGAGTGATTCTAATGAATACATATGTATAAAAACTCAGGAAGTGACATCAAAAAAAGATACCTGGGGAAAAATTAGGAAACAAGAATTTAAAAATTGATCTTTCCACGTTAGTAGAATAATTCTCAGAATTTTATCTTTTCATTCATTGGGTGAATAAATATATTTAATAAAAAAGTAAACGAAGAAGTTAGATGTACTTTGCAAACATGATAAGATGTTCAAATAAATATTTAAAATGTAGTAGTAATTGCTTTCTTGTTTGTCTTTCAATGTTTCTTTTTAATTATAAAAAAAAGCAAATGTTGACAGTAACTCTGTACATCTGAATGAAGTAGCCTTATCACAAATGAAATGATGTTTTAACCATATGTATATCTTATGTGTACAAGTTGGTCTGTGAAGCAGATTGATGCTAAATTATGCTTTTCCCCATTGGATTAAGTTTCTATTTCTCAAGTAACCACTGATTTCAGTCACTAAATATTATTTAGGGGTTTGAATATATAAATTTAATCACCCTTTGGAGGAAATCTTCTATCAAGGGTGAGAGAAGTTATAAGCAGAAACTGTATAGAGATTACTTAACTCTGAATCCTGAAACTCTCAAAAAAAATGGTTGAAAATTGAGGTTTGTGGATCAGATGTGAACGTACCTAGCTGGCTTTAGTCCAAGGACCTATAAATCCCACTGCTTAAAATTGTGTTCTTGTTCAGGAACACAAAGATTGTCAGTATACATTATTTTCCAGTGTAAATGGAAGCTTCAGGGACAGAGGAATACTGAATTATCAAGAATGTGTCTTCTCTCTTGAATCTATCAGAATCAGAAGCCTGTGGACTAATACATGGGGTTGCATGCCCAGGAAGAATCCCACAGTAAATGGAGAAGTACACACATAGATAAGCATCCTATGATCCTCCTATAAGTACCCGTATCCTCATCTTACATGCAGGATCTTCTGTGCCATGGCCCACATAAATAGCAGTGGTGCTGACGTCGACAGAGACAGAGGGAGAATTTCACATCAATAACTACACCACCCACAATTCTTCTCCCTCGCTCTCCGCTAACTAGACCAAAACTTCTTCAGAACCATTTTCCCTGCAGAAGGATATTGAATACAGGAACACTTCTGTCAGAATAAAACTTACATTCTTCCCTATAGGTTGGCTCATCTAAGGAGCAGTGAGATTCCTCATCTGTTGAAAACCAAGAGACAAGAGCAGAGAGGGAGATAATTCAAAATGTCTGTACTGGACATATAACTCTAAAATAGAAAAGGATAATGTAAGTATTTCTTTTTGTTTTTTTCACATACCTGTAGTTCCAGCTACTTGGAAGTCTACGGCATAATATAAGTATTTCTAGGGAGCACATGCTCCACAAAACAATGTAATCATCTTTATATGAACATCTGGTTTAAGTCCACCTGCTTATCATCCTATATTCACTCACACAAACACAAATCCTGCCAGTCTAAGCAGGCTGATGATTTTACCAGAGTTATGCTACAAGGCCATACATTCAGAAAAGGGAGTCTCTGAATTTAGTGAATTCTAGAACAGAGAAAAGCCTCACTGAATATGTACATTAATCATTTTATTGATTATTTTATATGTAAATTGAAAACACTTGAATACCATAACTGCATTAAAGGTAAAGGGCAAAGTGAACAATGGGTTAGTATATTTAGAGAAAACAATAAAAACAGGCAAAAACAATTGGTGGGAAATGGAAATGTCTCATTAATATATTCAGGCATAGTTAGTCAATAATACTGACTTCATTAAAACACATATTGTCCATTATTGCCATAGAAATGCTAAGAAAGACGATGGATTTCTTGAAAACATATATGAATGTGCAAGGGTACATTTGTTAGAACAATTAGCAATTAATACACAACTGAAGATGTTTAGATATACAAAATCAGATACTATTACATTCTTGCTTTTTAAAAAAACTTTGATTATTATTATTATTATTTTGTATTTTAAAGATGTGGAGTACAATTCAGTATTAGGTGCATGAGTGGTCATCACACTGGCAAAGTCTGGGCCTCCCATTGATCTGTACTTCGCCTAGTTTGTGATCAGGTACCTTTATTGCTGTTATGTGCCCACCCCCCTCCCTGGTCAATGTCCTGCTAATGCCAATCCCTTTCTTGTAGTATTATGATAAATGTTCAGGATCCACTTACTGCAGTACTGGGTTCTTTGTTTCTGTGATAGATCACTGAGTATTATAGACTCTAAATTTATCCAGGTTGCTGCAAAGTCCATAATTTTGTCATTCTTTATGGTTGTGTAATCTTCTGTCATGCATATGTACCACATGTTTTTATCCAGTCCAGTTTTGATGGGCAGAAGGATTTGTTCCACATTTTTGCTGTTGTGAATAATGCTGCAATAAATGTGTGTGCAGGTGTCTTTTTCACAGAGTGATTTGAGTTCCTCTGGGTGTATTCCCCAGAAGGGGGATTGCTAGGTCACATGGAATGTTGATTCTTAGATCTTTAAAAAATTGTCACACTGTTTTCCACAGAAGTTTTACTATATCTTTAAATAAAAATTAATGTTGAAGGATTGTATTAGTTTGCTAAAGACCATAACACAGTACTATAAACTTGGTGACTTAAGCAATACATTTGTACTGTCTCACTATATTGGAGGCCAGAATTCCAAAATCAAGGGCTATATTCCTTAAAGGAGCTAGGGAAGGATCTGTTTCAAGCTTGTCTCCAACATTCTTGACTTTTTGCATAGTTCTCCAGTCTGCATGTAGGATTTCCCTGCTTGTGTATGCTTCTAAATGTCCTGTTTTTATGAGGACACAGTCAACTTGGATTCAGATTCCACTCCACTCCAACACAAGCTCACCTTCATTTAACTAATTACATCTGAATTAACACTATTCCCAAACAAGATCACATTCTGAGGTACTAATGGTTAAGTCTTCAATATTTTAATTTTGGGGGAACACAATTAAACTCATGAAGAGCATATACTTCCTGAAATATGAATAGAAAAAAACATATCAAGAAGAATAAAGATTTAGGACTGTGAAAATAGGTGAAATAGTATACTTTCAACAGATATCTTTAAAAAGTCAATTTATGTTGCTGCAAAGACTATGATTTTATTATTTTTATGACTGTATAGTATTCCATGGTGTATTTATACCACATTCTCTTTATCCAGTAAACAATTCAGAAACAGAAAATCAAACACCACATGTCCTCACTTATATGTGGGAATGAAATGGCCACAAAGATGGAAATTAATGGACTCTGGGTACACTAAAAAGAGGGGAGGTAGGGAGATGGGTTAGAATTCAACAATTACATGTTGGATATATTGTTCACTATCTGGGGAATGGGTCATGTGAAGCCCAATCCCCTGGGTTAGAATTCAAAAATTACATGTTGGATATATTGTTCACTATCTGGGGAATGGGTCATGTGAAGCCCAATCCCCACCACTACACAATATGCCTATATAATAAATATGCAAGTGTACCCCTGAATCTAAACTGAAATAAAATTATATTCAGAAAAGAATGTCAATAAAGAAAGTTTTGTTAGAAAGTTACAGTGTCTTGTAAGAATGTCTCCAAGAAAAAAAAAAGGATTCTGCTAAAAAACCTTTACTAATAGCAAATTTGAAAACTTGGTAATATATGAATATCATATGTTTATTTTTTAGAGAAAATACTAAATTATATACAACTCAAAGTCATAGCAATTATTATTAATTGTTTTCTCTTCAGATTTTCTCATTTTCAGAGCTTTACTAAATAATGTGAAATCCATCAAATTAGAAAGATATTATATATCAGAAAAATAGAAGAAATGCTTCACAGTTTCTATTTCTTTGTCAAGATTTTGATTTGCAAAGATTAAATTTCTGAATAAAAACTGGCAAATGTTCTCAACCATCAAAGTTTTAAGTTTTTTCATACAAACTAAATTTACAAAAATGCATAATTTTCCAGATTTTACTGGCCCCACATATTTAAGTTTCCAAAAATTAAAGATCTTGAAAAAAATTCAGAAACAAGCAAATAATTAATAAATAAATATTATTGCAATATTGGGTGAATGTGTTTTATTGATTAATGTAGAATAAGAAATTTCATTTAAAAATAAATATTGATTCCAATTCTTTAAAATACTTAATATTAATTTCTTAGAACAAATAAAATTTAAAGTAACATTAAATGTATTTTATGAATTGTGTCTTCCAAAATTCATTTGTTGAAGTCCTAACTCCCAGTACCTCAGAATGTAATCTTATTTGAAAATAGGGTCATTGCAGAAGCAATTAGTTAACACGAGGGCATTTGGATGGACTGTAAACCAATATCATTAGTATCCTTATACAAAGGGAAAATTTGGAGACTAACGTGCACAGGGAGAAAATTGTCTTCTACAAGCCAATAAGAAAGGTTTGGGAAAGAGCCTTCCCCTCAACTTTCAGAAGAAAAGAGTCCTGCCAACACCTTAATTTCAGACATGTATCTCCAAAAACTGTGAGACAAACAATAAATTATTTAACACATCCAGTTATAGCAGCCCCAGCAAACTAACAATGTGTGCATAAGATATTATAAAATATACTATGTATTGCAATAACATTATGTTAAATATAATAAATGGTACGTATATAACCTATATTATTTTTATCAATTTTGCTATCAAAAATTTTAATATTCCTCCCCCAAATAAATGCTTCAGGTAAGATGACCAAATTTGTCAAAGATTTAAAGAAGAAATAATACATAATTTTTCTGATTTATATATTGATGAATTTTTGCAATGGCTTGGATCTACAATACAATTTTGAGTACAGTTAGTGAAAGTGGGATTATCACATTATCATCCTCATTTGTAAACAATTCAGATTTGGACACTAAGTATGATATGTCTTTGCTTAGTAAATATTAGTTTTATATGTGTATTTTATATGTGCACATAAAATATATATTTGTTGATGTCTATATATATATGATTTTATTTTTTCTCTATAGAGACAGATTCCTTTTTAAGCATACCTTATAGTTTAGAAGTTTGTCAGTTTCGTGGACAACAACCAGCCTATTGAATGGAATAGTCGCTTACACATAATTATTAACACTGAATGTAAATATTCTCAATGCTTTATTTGAAAGATATAGGCTTGCAGAATGGAGTATAAAACACAATCCAAATATCTGCTTCCTTCAAGAAACTCACATAACATACAAATACTCTTATAGACTCAAAGGGATGGGAAAAATATTTCATGCAAATTGACACCAAAAATGAGCAGGAATAGCCATTCTTATATCAGACAACATATACTAAATTAACAACAGTAATAAAAATACAAGGATGTTTATTATATAATAATAAATGAATTAATTCAATAAAAAGTTATAACAAATTTAAATATATAGGCATCTAACACCAGAGCTCCCAGCTTTATAAAACGAACTCACCTAGACCTAAGAAAATGATAGCCACATATACAATAATAGTGGGAGAATTCTATACTCCATTGATGACAATAGATCATCAAGGCAGAAAGTAAACACAGAAACATTGGAGTTAAAATGGACCCTAGGGAATATGGTCCCAATAGACATCAACAAAGCATTCCATCCCAAAACTATAGCATAGACATTTTTTCTCATCAACACATGGAACATTCTCCAAGACAATCTATATGATAGATCACAAACCAAATCCTAATACATTTTAAAAAATTGGCAAGGATGCAGAGAAAAAAGAACACTTCTACACTGCTGGTGAGAATGCAAACTAGTGCAACCTCTTTGAAAGACAATGCAGTAGCCGGGCTCCGTGGCTCAGCCTATAATCCCGCGCCTTTGGGAGGCTGAGGTGAGTGGATTGCCTGAGCCCGCAGGTTCTAGACCTGCCTGGGCAGTGAGACCTCATCTCTACAATAAATCAAAAAATCAGTCGGGCATGGTAGCGCATGCCTGTAATTCCGGTTACTCAGAAGGCTGAGGTGGAAGGATAGCCAGAGCCCATCAGGCGAGGCTGCGGTGGCCGGGAGTGGCCACTGCACTCCAGTCTGGGTTACCGAGTGAGACTCCAACTCAAAAAAAAAAAAAAAAGACAGTGTAGTGATTTCTGAAAGAACTAGAAATTAACTTTCCATATGACCCAGCAATTCCCCTGTTGGGAATATATCCAGAGGAGCTCAAATCATTCTACAAAAAAGATACTTGCACATGTATATTTGTTGCAGCTCTATTCACAATAGTAAAAACATGGAACCAACCATGTTGCCCACTGAAGCAGGACTGGTAAAAAAATAATGTGGTATATATACACAATGGAATATTATGCAGCCATAAAGAAGGACAAGCATATGAACTTTGCAGCAAGTTGGATGGATTTAGAGTCGATCCTACTCAGTGATCTAACACAGAAAAAAAGAAAAGAGTATCATATATTCTTACTCATAAGAGGACCTTTAACAATTAGAATACTATAAGAAAGGGATTGACAGTAGTGGGAAATTATCAAGGGAGGGAGGGTGGGATTGGCAGTCGAGGGAAACTGCTAGGGGAGGGAAGGGCATACCTTATCAACAAGGGTACCTGCATAATCGACGTTTGTATACCTAACCCTGAATTGTACCCCACATGCTTATAATAAAAAAAATCAAAATTGTGTCAAGCACTTTCTCAGAACAAAGTAGAATAAAACTAGAAATTAATTAAAAGTAAAAAAAGAAACAAAAATATGGAAGTTAGACAATCTGCTCCTCAATGATCCTTGACTCAACAAGAAATCAAGATAGAAGTTAAAATTTCCTTGAAATAAATGACAACAATTAAACAAGTTATTAAAATTTCTGGGACACAGTCAAAACTTTACTCAGAGGAAAATGTATAGTGCTTAAGGCATACATTAATAAGACTGAGAGATCATATACTACTTCAAAGAACTAGAGAAACCTAAACAAACTGAATCCAGCGCTTTCAGAAGAAAAGAAATAATGAAGATCTAAGAAGAACTAAATGAAGTTAAAATTTTAAAAAACAAAGTATCAATGAAAAGATAAACGTAATTGATAGACCACCAGCTAGACTAATTAGAAACTAAAGTGAGAAGATTCAAATTAGCTCAATCAGAAATGAAAATTGAGGCATTACAACTGATACAGCAAAAATTAAAAAAGATTGTCCAACATTATGATGAACACCTCCACTCAGCAAACAAGACAATTTAGAGAAAATAAATACATTCTTGGAAATATACAACCCCTCCAACTTTGAATCAGGAATAAATAGAAACTTTTAACAGATCAATAAAGAGTAACGAGATTGAAACAGTAATTGAAAGTCTTCCAACAAAAAAACTACAACATTGATGGATTCAGTCGAATTGTACAGGACTTTCAATGAACTTGTATCAATTTTACTGAAGATATTCTATAAGACTAAAAAGAAGATGTCTCTCTAACTTACTCTACAAAGCCAAGAAGGACACAACCAAAACAGAAAACTATACCAATACGCCTGATGGACACAGACACAAGAATCCTCAATAAAATACTAACAAACTAAATTCAACAGCACATTAAAAGGAAATAATTATCCACCACAATAAAGTAGGTTTTATTCCAGGGATGCAAAAATGGTTTGATGTACGTGAGTCAATAAATATGATCTACCAGACAAACAGAATCAAAAACAAAAATTATGATCATCTCAATAGACACAGAAAAAGCATCTGATAAAATCCAGCATCACTTCGTGATAAACAAAAAAACTTTGCAAAATAGACATAGAAGGAAAATTCCTTAAAATATTAAAATCATTTATGACAAACCCATAGCCAATGTTGTCCTAAATGAAGAAAAGTTGAACACATTTCCACTCAGACCTGGAACAAGGAAAGGCTGCACACTTTTATCACTCCTACTGAACATAATACCAGAAGTCATAGCCAGAGCAATCAGGCAATAGAAAAAAACAAAGTGTATCAAATTGGAAAAGAAGATATCAAACCATATCTACATGCTGGTGATATTATCTTATACCCAGACAATCTTAAAGATTTTTCAAAACAACTACTAGAGTTGGTAAATGAATTAAGTAAAGTCTCAAGATAAAAAATTCAACACATGCAAGTCGGAAGCACTGCTATACACCAATAGTGACCAAGCTGAGAATCAAATCAAGATCTTAATTCCACTTACAAGAACAGCAAAAAAGCTAAAATTTCTATGAATATATTTAACCAAGGAGGTGAAAGATTCCTACAAGCATAAATACAAAACACTGATCCAAGAAAATATGGAGGCCACAAACAAATGGAAAAACATCTCATGGTCATGGATAGGAAGCATGAACATCATTACAATAACCATATTATCCAAAGCAATCTACAGATTCAAGGCAATCCCTATCAAACTGCCAATATCACTTTTCACACAATCAGAAAAATAATCCTAAAATTTATATGGAAACAAGCAAACAAACAAAAAGGCCAGAATAGCCAAAGTAATTCTAAGCAAAAAGAACAAAGATGTAGGCATCACATCACCTGATTTCAAATTATACTACAAGGCTCTAGAAACCAAAACAGCATGGCACTAGTACAAGAGCCGATTCATTGATCAATGGAATAGAATAGGAAAAACTGGATCGCTTGCATGCAGAAAAATAAAACTTGATCTTTATCATTTACAATATACAAAAATTAACGTGAGATACATTAAAGACTTAATTACCAGAACTGAAATTATAAAAACTCCAGAAGAAAACCTAAGAAAAATTTTTCTAGACATTAGCCCAGGCAAAGAATTCATGGCTAACACCCAAAAAACAAGTGCAACAAAGACAAATACAAATAACTGGGACCTAATTAAACTAAAATGTTTCTGCACAGCAAAAGAAATAATAAATAGAGCAACTAGGCAACCTATACAATGAAAGAAGATATTCATGAACTATACATCTGACTTAGGACTAATATCCTGAGACTCCAAAAATTCAAACAAGTCAGAAAGAAAAAAATCAGATGACGTCATTTAAATGTGTGCAAATGACATGAACAGACATCTCTCAAAAGAAGATATAAAATGGCCAACAAACATATGAAAAAATGTTCAACATCACACATTATCAGGAAAATGCAAATTAAAATCTCAATGAGATACCACCTTACACCAGTCAGAATGGCCAACATTAAACAATAATTTAAAAAAACAAACTCCGAAACTATAGATGCTGGCACAATGCAGTTGAAAGGAAACATGCATACATTGTTGGAGGGAGTGTAAATTAGTACAACCTCTATGGAAAATGGAATGGAGATTTCTCAAAAAACTAAAAGTGGATCTACCATTAAATTCAGCAGTCACACTACTTAGCATCTACCCAAAAGAACAGACGTTGTTATATGAAAAAGACACCTGCACTCATATGGTCATCTCAACTCAATTCACAATTGCCATGATGTGAAAGCAACCTAAATGTCCCTTGAGTAATTAGTAAATTAAAAAATGTTTATATGTATAAATAATATATACACACATTATAATACAATATTATTCAACCATTAAAAAGAATGAAATAATGTATTTTGCAGCAACTTGGATGGAATTGAAAAACATCATCCTATGTGAACTAATGCAGGAATAGAAAACCAAACAGCCACTTATAGTTGGGAGCTACACTCAGGGTCTACAATGGTACAGAGAATGGCGCAATGGACATTGGAGGCTCAGAAGGGGTGAGTGAGAAGGAATGGAAGGAGGAAAAAAATCACCTATCAGGTAAAATGTGCACAGGTGGGAGTGGTAGGTAAACTTAAAGCCCGGACTTATTTGCCACTAATCAAAATCTACTTGTATCTTCTAAAAAAGATTGAAATAAATAAAAAATGCTCAGGTTCAAATAATGCACATTTAAAATTCAATCTCCATTAAGTATTAAAAATACAATCTTGAAATATGTACATGTAGAAATAGAAAAAAAATTCAATCAAAAATATCTACCATTAACAATATTTTCATGATTATGAATACAACAGCATTCATATTTTTATTGCCTTAAAGTTGATGTCATTTAGAAATAAAAATAACTTTAGTTTTCATAAGCTGAAATATGATAAAATATAATCAACTGATTTTAATTTTACAATGTCTCAAAGAATAATTATACACATTTTAACCAAATAAGTGGTATGCTCTTAAATAATTTTATAAATTTTCCCCCTTGTACTAAAATTACTACTTTCTTAACATATTTGTCAATCTTGGATTTAATTTTTTACTATAATAAAATTGTACAATTAGACCAGAACATTATCTGTGTATTTCCAAATCTCTAGTACTTGTTTAAATGATGTACTTCCAGATTATTACAACTATTGGTACAATTATTGCTACGATGCTTTTCACATTAAATTTTATAAAATTGTTGAAATTCGGCTTATACAAAATTTCGGTCTAGCTAACTACCTATTTAATCATCTGTGATTAGGCTATACAAATGAAAAAATAAGAAAAATAAATGTGAACATAGAACATACAGTCACTTCTTTGCAAAGATTAATTACTAAAGCTTAGATTACATTTTTAAAATTGTGAGTGCTTGTGATCTTTGCTTAGTCTTTTGACATAGCCTACGATTGTTAGAAAAAAACTGATGAGATAAACTAATTTAAAATCATTACTGGCTTCCTGGATTTGCGTTTCCTGATATATCTTTATTAGGAGCATATGAAACAATGCACCTTCAGTCTTCACTTAATTAAAGCAAGAGATCAAGGCAATATCTCATATTTGTAATTATCTATTAATAATCATCATCAATTCACATACACAGGTACCATGGCAACTTAGAAAATAGCTTTTGCTAAGTGATCTTTGAGACTCAGGAAAAAGGTATTAGACCTGCATGGGACACTGAAAGTTCACTCACTTTCAATTTGGCGTGAGGAAATGACATTAAAAATAAAATTATAAATTAGACTATTGAATCAGTGGTGTTTAGTGAACAATCGTGTGATTTGATCAATTCATTTATTGGAAGAATATAAATTAGAAACTAAATTAAGACATATATTTTATATAATATATGCTTTGTGTGTGTGTGTGTGTGTGTGTGTGTGTGTGTGTGTGTAACATATATAAATACATATAAGCTTGACATGCCAATTTCTGGATTGTTAAGGTTACTTTCATTTCTTGCTTGGGCACTGTCCTGCTTGTACGTTTGCACTATTTTAGAGTTTGGATTACCTTGGAGAAAACATCTAAAGAGCTCTGTATTACTAAAAGGCTTCTCCCAATATCTTTGGTTATACTTTATCCAAAAACAGATCTCATATTTCTTTCTCCTTGGGAAACACTTGTCACTATAAATTGCATTCATCTTGAAAATATCCCCTTCGGATATTGTGCGGCGGCGCTGGCAGCCGCTGCGGCTGATTCCCGAGTCTGGCTCCGGCCCCAGCCCGCGGAACCCCGGGCTGGGGCAGGAGCCGCAATGTCTCAGGATGTGCAGACAAATGGAACTCAGCCATTAAGCACAACATGGGAACTCAGTTTATATGAACTGCAACGAACACCTCAGGAGGCAATAACAGATGACTTGGAAATGGTGGTTTCACTCGAAGTCTACACAGTGAATTAATGTGCCCAATTTGTTTGGATATGTTGAAGAACACCATGACTACAAAGGAGTGTTTGCATCGTTTTTTGCAGACTGCATCATCACAGCCCTTAGAAGTGGCAACAAAGAATGTCCTACGTGTTGGAAAAAGTTAGTTTCCAAAAGGCCTCTGAGGCCAGACCCAAACTTTGATGCACTCAACAGCAAAATTTATCTCAGTCGCGATGAGTATGAAGCTCATCAAGAGAGAGTATTAGCCAGGGTCAACAAGCACAATAATCAGCAAGCTCTCAGTCACAGCATTGAGGAAGAACCGAAGATACAGGCCATGAACAGACTACAGCGAGGCAAGAAACAAATTGAAAATGGTAGTGGCGCAGAAGATAATGGTGACAATTCACACTGTAGTAACGCATCCACACATAGCAATCAGGAAGCAGGCCCTAGTAACAAACGGACCAAAACATTTGATGATTCTGGACTTGAGCTTGATAATAACACTGTGATAGTGGCAACTGATCCAGTAATGGGTGGTACTAGTGAAATTGAATTAGTATTCAGGCCTCATCCTACACTTATGGAAAAAGATGACAGTGCACAGACAAGATACATAAAGACTTCAGGTAACACCACTGTTAATCACTTATCCA
>NW_006954897.1:0-583 GCF_000164805.1 Carlito syrichta
CCTTTAATGAGATTTATCACTCCTTAAACTTAGGAATCTACCCACCTTAAACATTTTAAGAATTTTTTTAAATGCCCACATATATATATGTATATATATATAAATGTGTATATATATATTGAGTTAGAGTCTCACTCTGTCACCCAGACTGGAGTGCAGTGGCCGCTCCCAGCCACCGCAACCTCAACCTGCTTGGCTTCGGCAATCCTTCCGCCTCAGTCTTCCAAGTAGCTGAAACTACAGGTGAGCACTACCACGTTCAGCTATTTTTTTTTATTTATTGTAGAAATGAGGTATCACCAAGTTGCCCTGGTGGGTCTCGAACCTGCAGGCTCAGGCAATTCACTCACCTCAGCCTCCCAAAGGCGTGGGATTACAAGCTGAGCCACCGAGCTCGGCTATAATTTTTAAATTAGTGCTGCACTCAATTCTATAGTAAGTAAATATGTATTTTCAGATTTCTCAATGAGTTTGCATTATGCATTAGTAAAACCAATCTGAATTACTGGCATAATTTGTCATGTTTAAACATGTACAAGCCCATGATAAAAATTATTGCTATAAATATTTCTTAGTATGTAAA
>NW_006954898.1:0-3613 GCF_000164805.1 Carlito syrichta
CAGGCTGAGGCAGAAGGATCGCCGGAGCCCAGCAGGTCAAGGCTGCGGTGGCTGGGAGCGTCCCACCACACTCCAGTCTGGGCAACAGAGTGAGACTCCAACTCAGAAAATAAAATTAAATAAATAAATAAATAAATGGATAGTGAAAACGGGATATATATACACATACAGTAGAATATTATTCAGCATTGGGGAAAAAATCATGTGTTACAGTAAGGATGAGACTTTTGAACATCATGTTAACTTAAATAAGACACTACGAGCTAGATCTAGTGGCTCATGCCTATAATCCCAGCACTTTGGGAGGCCAAGACATGAGAATGCCTTGAGCCTACCAGTTCAAGACCAGTCTAGGAAATACGTTATAACGAGATCCTGTTTCCACTGAAAACCAAGCAATTAGCAAGTGTGGTGGCCCAAGACTGTGACCCCTGCCACTCAGAAGACGGAGGCAGAACGATGTCAGAGTCCAGGAGCTCAAGGCTGTGTTAAGTCTTAATTGTGCCACTGTATCCCGGCCTGGGTCACACAGTGACGTCCTAATTCAAAAACAAAAAGTCTTAGAAGATGGGGAATATCTCCTTGATAATTGTCTTGGCAATGATTTGTTGCTATGAGACCAAAAGTACAGTAGCAAAGCAAATACAAACAGTTGACCTGCATTAAATTTAAAACTTCTGATTAGCCAGGAGTGGTGGCACACGCCTGTAGTTCCAGTTACTTGTAAGGCTGAGGTAGAAGAATTGCCTGAGCCCTGCAGATCAAGGCTGTGGTGGCCCTGAGCACGTTTCTGCACTCCAGCCTGGGCAACAGAGTGAGACACCAACCCTAAATAAATAATTTTTTTTTAAAAAAAGCTCTACGGTAAAGGAAACAAGAAGAAGGCTTACAAGATAAGAGGAAATATTTGCAAACCATCTATCTAATAAGAGGTTAATATGTGAAATGTACAAGGAACTCACACAAATCAAAAGTGGGAGGGAGCCAAGTGTTTAAAAACTGCCTGTTGGGCACTGTCTGCAGTGTTTTGGTGATGGTTTCAGCAGATGCTAAAACTTAACCATCACACAATAGATCCATGTAATAAGCCTGCACAGGTACACCCTGGATTGAAAAGAGAGAGAAAATCATAAAGTAGAAAAAGTATCTTTACTATTCATTAAATGAGAGCAGGTCATCAGAAAGTACTTCATCCTCACCGTCTTCACCATCAGAAATTCAGGATGAGGTGGAAGAAGAGGGTCTCGTCTCGCTGAATGGGGCTTAGGGATTCACGATCCACTATTGGCCCAAGGGGAGTCCATAACTCTGTGAAGAAGGCAACCATTAACCTTGGGAAGGAGAGAGGAATGGGGCCAGGACACAGCCCCTCCCACTATGGTTCAGTTTCCCCCCACCACAACACTCCGGATAGCGGGATTGCCTGGAGAATTCTCACCTGAGCGAGTTAGTTGTGGGATCAGGACCCTCCCAGCCAGTGGGACCGGACCAAACTGCCAGCGGGGTTGAGTTCAGGCTTGGAGCTGATGGGGAGGCTGGTCCCACTACAGTCGTGTCATCCAGGTCCATCCTCCCTCCTCTTCTCACATCCGCCCCATAGTCATCATCTCCCGGCTTCCGGGTGTGGTGGCATTCTCCCTATGGACACTCAGGACAAGCAGATCACAGGGTGACAAAGGCTGAATAAAGACCCACGGCTCTCTCAGAGATGACCCACCATTTCCTCCAGCACCAGATACAAAAAGCCCGGCCAGCAACCAGAAGCTGCCTCCTCACTTCCGGCAACTCTCTGATTGGACAGTTAAGTCATCATCTGCTGATTGAATAAGGCTCCAGGCCCACTTCTGATCTTCAGTGACAGGAGATGCCATAAAACGGAGCTGCAGGATGCAAAACAAAAACAAAAACACGTTTTTGCTTACACCTTCTAAGAAGGGAATGAGTTTGGAGGAAAGATATGCAAGAAAAGACTCAATTTACAAAGATCTAATTTGGCTTTTTAAAAGCAGTATGTATTTCTTTTATAATTTGAAAAAGAAAAAATGTGTTATTATCTTTTGGTAGAAAGGCAACAGTATTGTTTTTACCAATATTCACATTGTCAGGGCCATGCAGCAGTTGCCATGCTGGCCTCTGGGTCGGAAACACTTGCATTGTATGATAGTGTTTGACACAAACCTGTAAGGGAAAGCCCAGGAGGAATAATTAGGACAAAGGAAGTACAGTTGCAATAAGTGAGAGCATTGAAATTTATGACCATCAATTATTAGGAGGTTACATGAAAGCAGAAGTGCTCCTGGAGTTTTCCACTATCTAGACAGACAAATTCTACAGATGGACCCCAATGAGGTAGGTGCATCCCTCAACACTGTGGGTGACAAGCCTACCATCCAAAGCGGAGATGTAAACTGAGGAGTTTCCAACCTCCCCTAAGTGCCCTCACCTTGAACGTCACTGCCCCAAAGCTGGATCACCACATGTTCCTGAGGGATCAGGTCACCATCTATGTCTTTGAGACATTGACCAGTCAGGCCTCGGTTGAGAAGAGCCTGATGAGTTTAAGTGTAAAATACCTGTACCACCTCAGCTCCAGGTTGGATTCACATCAACTCAAATGGGTTGGTAAAATTAGTCCAGTAGGCCAGCGCCGTGGCTCATGACTGTCATCCTAGCACTTTGGGAACCAGAGGCGAGAGGAGTGCCTGAGTTTAGGAGTTTTGAGACCAGCGTTTGGCCAACTTGGTGAGATTTAGCCAGTCTCAGAAAAAAAAAAAAAATGGCCCACTAGACATGGCCTGGGAGTGTGGTTTCTCTAATTTCAGCACTTTGGGAGGCCAAGTCTAGTGAATTGCCTGAGCCTGTGGGTTCAAAATGAGCTCGGGCCACTTGGGACGACCTCGTTTCTAAAATAAATAAAAAATAAGTCAGGCATGGTAGCATAAGCCTGTTGTTCCAGCTACTTGGAATGTTGGGGCAGAAGGATCGCTAGAGCCTAATATGTTGATGCTGGGATGGCCATGAGCATGCCACTGCCCTCCAGCCTGAGCAAAGGAGTGAGACTCCAACTCAAAAAAATAAAAAAGTTGCTCTCTGATGCCTCAAATCCACATCCACAAAAATGGCGCCAGTGAGGGTGAAGTTCCCATAAGCCACATCATGACCACTTGCAAAGCTCTGAAACTATAATGGGGTCTGGATGGGGGTTTCTCCCAAAGCCAGTTCACTGGACTCTGCCTGGAGAGAGCAGAGGGTGGCGTCCCATGGGTGATGTCTGGGACATCAGTCCCATCCCCATGGGAAGAAGCAGGTGGGCCTTGGGCTGAGGAGGCCGGTGCTCTGAAGATACCCGGATGTGGGTGGAGAAGACTCTGAGCTGCCCAGGGATGGGGGATGGCGAGTCTCTTCTTCCCAGTTAGTCCAGGGCCAGACACACTCCCAGGTCTCACCATCCCCACCGTCCAGCTGGCCCTACCCCAGTTGTCTCTCTGAGATTCCACTCCCCGTACAAAGTGGTGACAAGAACGTGGCACCAGAGCTCTGCTGGGGCAACACGTGCCCCACCCCACCCATTGTGGGGAGACTGTCGTCTTGCATCCCCGAACGACCCAAGAAC
>NW_006954899.1:0-457 GCF_000164805.1 Carlito syrichta
ATCACAAAAGAAGGCCAGTCAATGGGTACCCATCACAGAGAAGGCCTATTCACTGGGACATCCATCATAGAGAATATTTAGTTACTGGAATACTGATGAAAGTGGAAGCCTAGTAATGGGGAAACCAATCATAGTGGGTAAAGAGTCTCCTGAGCACCTCTGCAGGAGAGGCTAGTCACAAGGGTTCCCCTTCACAGATGAGGGCCAGACACTTTGGCACTGATTACTGTCACTCGGGCACCAATCACAGAGAAGGGTCAGTCATTGAGGCACCTAACAAAGAGGAGGGACAGTCGTTGTGGCAGTTTCACAGAGGAGGGTCAGTCAGAGGCAACCATCACAATAGAGAGTCAAACACAGGGGGCCCAACACAGAGAAGGGCCAGTCACTGGGCATGAAACACAAAGAAGGGGAAGTCACTGGTACACTCATAATAGAGGATGGTCAGTCACTTTGG
>NW_006954900.1:0-1131 GCF_000164805.1 Carlito syrichta
TGCAAAACAAATATATAGATGCACATATATACAGATACATAAGTATTTGTATATGCATACATGTTTATGTATATATGAAGAATCGATTGCTTGCTTGGGGTGTGGGGAAAAACCTCCATATGTGTGGTCACAGAAGTATTTTAATGCGTGTTGATTGTTGTTGATGGAGCAAATAGAAAAAGCACTTTTAATTTGTGTGTTTTTTATTTACCCAATATGAATAGAATGAGTTGGTTTTAATACAACAGAAGTTTTGCAATTGTATCTTTATTAACAATATAAATTATAAATCTGTTAATAAAAGTTCTATGCATTTTTTCTTGGCATTAGTGGTAACAAAAATGGAAGTCATATATATGTATATATTTATATATATACACTTATATATGTATATATATATATATATATATCCCCCAAATCCAGAATTTATTTATTAAAAAATTGTGTATTTATTCTTACATGTTTAAACTTCAGTCACCTTCAAAGTACTCTTCAAAGAGCAATACACCTCTTGAGATTCTTTGTCCACAGTGTTTGAACACATCAATTTTGATGCTTTTTAGTGCTTCTGCCATGTTTGTTTCACCTCTTCCACATTGGTAAAATTTTTCTTTCTGAGATCTTTTTTCATTCAAGGAAACAAAAGGCACTTGCTTGAGGTGAGATCAGGTGAATAGGGAAGGTGGGGCTTGGAGGTCGTGTCATTTTAGGCAAAAACAAACAAACAAACAAACAAACAAAACTGCTGAACACTCAGTACGGTGTGGGCAGGTGCACTCACTCGTAAAGTATCCATCATGAAATGGGCAAATGTGTTAAAAGAATCTTAAAAAAAAGAATTCACTGAAGCTAAATGCAGCCTATCACAACAACACTAGCGGGTACACTGATGCCAGTGGGTTCCTGGAATAATTACCTAGTGAGGGAAACCTGTACTACAAGACGCCCACTCTTCAAAAAATAATTTTGGATATTTATATATGTATATATCTTCTATATATGTATTTATGTAACAGACACACAACTACACATTGGCAGATGCTCTCCTCATCCTTTGCTTAATTCTAACAAAAAGAGACTCAATATTCAAAATTTGAACTTAAGATTATGAATCATATTTCCCAAGAAGAC
>NW_006954901.1:0-860 GCF_000164805.1 Carlito syrichta
TCACCTGTGTATGTGTTTCAAAAACAATAATGGACTCTTATTTTTTTATTGCCCAATCATGAACATTGGCATGACTTTACTTTCATAGCATTCTGTTGGTCAAAGCAGTCACAGAGACCATCCAGATTCAAAAATATACAACCTAACTCTCCATGGGAGTTGTGCTCAGAATTTGTGGCCATATTTGATCTGTAGCCATTAGCTATAACACTGCTAATGAATTACAAGACAATGAAATTATAATTTGGGGGTTTAGCTTTCCTATCAAAGATATTTTTCCTTTCTACCAGGCAAAAAATATGCAAATCAATATTTATTTTCAGAGATTGTGTGTAATAACTGGAAATAAGTAGTATGTCAAACAAAAGAATTAAATTAACCTCAAGTAGGCCTATTTAACTATATTCCATTATGACATTGAAAGGGTACTTAGCCATACTTTTGTTTGTTTTCAAGTTTAAAAAAATTTTTAAGAATATTAAGCAACTCAAGCATATCAATGAGGGGCTAATCTATTTCAATGTTAATAGCTAACACAAGGGCAAAGTCATCTCATGTAATATTTGATAAGTAAGAGATGTTTAAAAAAACACCCTAGAAGAAACAGCAGGGACACAGATGTTAAGAGAGCTAGATTCCAACATCAGCATTATTGATGTGAAATTCAGTTTATTTTCAGGAAGCCAAGCTGTAGCATCATTATATATGTATTATTTTATCTTTACTTAGAAAGTAAATGTTTACATAATAAAGATATGGCGAGGCCCTAAGAAAAATAAAACATGTATTTGAAAGTGCCATATACATTATTTTACTGTCTTGTATTATCATATAAACAAGATCTTCCTATAGAACACAAG
>NW_006954902.1:0-383 GCF_000164805.1 Carlito syrichta
CCGTGCGGCGCCGCTCCTGCAGCTGCTGCGGGGTTTCTCGGTCCTGGGCATTTCTTTGTTAAGAATTTTTTCTTTTACTACTTCAGTCTCCTTATTTGTTATTTAAACTACCTGTAAGTATTTAGTCTTTTGAATCCAATATGAGTATAGCAATCCTTGCTTTCTCTGGTTACCATTTGCATGGAATAACATTTTCTATCCATTTACTTGTACCCTTAATTCTAAAATGAGTATCTTGTAGACAACATATAGTTGGATCTTAGTATTTTTTCTTTTTAAAATCATTTAGCCACCTTATACCATTTGATTTGAGAATTTAATTTATATACAGTTAATTATTTATAAGCAGTTATTTACTTTTGCCTGTTTGTTAGCTGTTTTGA
>NW_006954903.1:0-4782 GCF_000164805.1 Carlito syrichta
CAAAAAAAAAAGAAGATACTTACACATGTATGTTTATTCGCAGTATTGTTCACAATAGCAAGAACATGGAACCAACCGTGTTGCCCATCAAAAGAAGACAGAATTTTAAAAATGTGGTACATGTACATAATGGAATATTACACAGCCATAAAGAACAAAATCATCACATTTTCAGCAACATGGATAGACTTACAGTCTATAACACTGAGTGATCTTCCACAGAAACAAACTGAGCATCACATGTTCTCACTCATAAGTGGACTTTGAATAACTATCGTAATACTATAAGAAAATGACTGACAGTAGTGGGAAACTGTGGGGAATGGGGGGGGGCACACCTCATCAACATGGTACCTGCATAATGAGTATTTGTATACCTAACACTGAATTGTACCCCACATCTTTAAAATAAAATTAAAAGTAAAAAATAAAATAACAAAATAAACTTCTGCTTTTTCACTAAAAACAAGATATGAGTAAAAGAGAATAAAATGTTTTTCAAAATTTCTAAGCAGCAAAATAGACTAAAAATGTAATAACTGCCAATAGGAGTGACAGGGTCCACCAAACATGTTAGTCCCTACCAAGGAAAGTTTTCTTAATTATTTACACTTCTTTTCTCTATTGGTCTGAAAGATATGTTGGAAAGAAAACGGCAAAGTAGGAAACTAAATTCAAACCCAAGTTTCAACTGTTTTCTAATTCCCAACTCAGTCAATACTTAATTACTTCATGTATGCGTACAGTATCTGAGATAGGAAACATGTAGTTTTAAGGAGCCAAAATTTGCTCAAGGTCCAGGTGCTGTCTAAGGATACAAAAGTTATTTGCATGCACTTCCAAGGACAGGAAATAAAAGACTCTGGGCCACATCCAGTGACTTAAAAATCATCAGCCAACTATTTTCTCTATTTCTGGTCTGTCTCTTGCTTCTAATTCTCTCTTTGTATCTGCAATCTTTTTCTTTCTCTGCTTACTAAACAGCACATACATGGCCTGAAGTGACTGAACAAGACCAGGTTCTACCTGACTTTACAGCTCAAGTACTCAGCAATGTTTGACTTATCCCAACTATGAAGTGCTCCATCAGTTTTGAGGATCCTCCCTGAAGCAACCAGCTGAGGCCAAGACAAAAGGGTTACAAGGTCCATTATGGTTACCTAGGCCTACAACGATAGGCAGAATGATGGTCCCCAAAGTGTCTCTGTCCTAATCCCCAGAACCTGGAAATAAATGTCACATGGCAATAAGAAATTAAGGTTGCAGATGAAATTAAGATTCTTATTCAGCTAACCTAAAAACAGAGTAGCCTGGATTATCCAGGTGGGCCCAATATCATCACAAGGGCCTTTACAAGGGAATAAGTAGGTGGGAGAATCTGAATAACGGGTGTGAAGGCCAAAGCAGAAGTCAATGAAATGAGGAAGGGTCCTGAGCCAAGAAATGCAGGCAGCCCCTGGAAGTTGAAAAAGGCAAGAAATAAATTCTCCCATAGAGTTTACACAAGGAAAATAGCCCTGCTGACACTTTGCTCTTAAGAATTCTGACCTCCAGATCTGTAAGATAACATATTTGGGTAGTTTTGAGGGGTTTTTTTTGTTTTGTTTTTAAGTTAGGGTCTACTCTCTTGCCCAGGTTGGAGTGCAGTGGCACAATCAGGGCTCAGCATAGCCTCAACCTCCTGGGCTCAGACGATCCTTCCATCTTAGCCTCCTGAGTGGCTGGGACTACAGGTGCACACCACCATGCCCAGCTAGTTTTATTTTTATTTTTGTAGAGGTGAGGTCTCACTATGTTGCTCAGGCTTGTCTCAAACTCTTGGGCTCAAGCAGTCCTATGTGTCCCAAAGTGCTGGAATAACAAGCATGAGCCACTACACCTGGCCCCCATCTGGATAGTCTTAAATCACTACATTTGAGGTAATTTGTTACAGCAGAATTAGAAAATTAAGACAGTATTTTAGACAATATCTGTGTTGAAAGGATAATCCTCAGAATGGCTTCACATTTATCCCTCAGGCCTTGCTTACTAGCAAATTTTACTTATAAACACAGGAAGAAGTCAGACTATGAGACAGGGCAACATGGTGCTCATCTCCTTTTTCTGTGCTGAAAAAGAGAATCCTGACTTCGGTGGTGAATTTGCAGTACAGTTAATTGGACATCTATATAAAACAATACATAAAATGTTTTGTCAGTTTGAAACATTCAAATGACAACAAGGATTTATTGAGAGATTGAGCACACTAAGGAATCAGAACCACAGTTTACTTAAAAATTAACTTTGAGAACTAATAATATATAGGTTTTGTTAAAGTTAGCGCCCGGTCTTTTATTAGAAGGTTTAGTCTAATCACGCTTCTGGTTTTCATGATGATTATTCTCTCTCTGCTCTCAGCCTAAAACTATAGCACATACCCCAAATCCACTCACCAACTTGGCATTTCCTCTAAGTCAACTTAAAGACATCTTAAATCCAACATATCCAAAATAATCTACAAGCTGTGCCCCATCCTGCCTCCATCCTCAATCCTAGCACCCTTTAACTCCTGACTTATGGAATTATCAATTACAGAAACAAGAAAATCATCCTAAAAGCTTTTTTAAACAAATTGTTTTTAAGAGACAAAGTCTTGCTATGTTGCCTAGGCAGGTCTCAAACTCCTGGACTCAAGTGATCCTCGACCTTAGCCTTCTGAGTAGCTGAAACTACAGGCACAGGCCATCCCATTAGACTCTAAATGCTTTCTTCTTGTGTTTTAGTTCATAAATATATCTCGGATCTGCCCTCTCCTTTCCATTCTTGCCACAGCCACGGTCAAGCTCAAAGTCCCAAGTTTCTCTCTCCAGGACCACTGCTATAGCTGTGTCTACCTCACTAATCTACCTCAGGGCATACAGTTTCAATACATTCCAGACCACAGAAAAAAAAATTCCAACATGCAGACCTAAACACTTACCACTCCCTCTGTAAAACTAATCCATTGCTCTCTATAACCTGCTTAGACTTAATGCTCTTATCAATCTAGCTCCTGATTCCTTAGTCTCATGCTGGGGTTGCAAATATGATTGCCTTCCCAGCATTTTAGAACACCTCCCAATTTCCTTATGGAAATTCATGTGCTTCTCAGGAATATTATATTATTCTATGAAAGTAATTAAGAGTATGAAAATAAAGTATCAATTAATATCAAGTATAAAATATATTTTGTATTGCATCTTCTCAGGAATGATATTAATTTTAAGAATGCTATATTAGTTTCAATTAGTAAATCACTGTTAGATAAACCTCGGTTCACCTTTACATGTCAATCCAGAAAGTGACATCAGATTTGAAACCAATAAGTAGGATTACTATTCAAAGTATCACTGTTTAATGGAGTGATTAAAAATTGCTTGGAAGGCCTAGTTAAGAATATTTCATTGCTTTTAAATAATCTATATAATTATGGGTGTTCTCATCCTCAAAGAGTAACTGCGTCTCCTCCAGGTCCACAGTCAATGAACGTGCCACTAGGACTAGGAACAATTCTGTCATAGAATGAGAGAGAAATTGCCCAAGCCAAAGTTCAAGAAGCAAAATGTTTGCTCAAGACCTTGGCCAGAAATGAGGGTTGATTAACTTTAGAGCACTTAGAACTCAAAGAAAAACTCATCCTTGGGGCTTGCAGGAAAAAAAAAAAAAAAAGAATCTATTAGTATGCATATTCCCATGAGACTGCCTCATAGTTTATGTGAAGTAGTGTTTCATGGCAATACAGCTATCAGCAGGGCCTTCAGAACTAGTCAAGAATTTATCATTACATGAGCTGAGCTTAGGAATATGAGACTAAGCCTCACCAAGATAAGAAAGTTGTATGTGACTTTTTTTGCTCATCAATTCAGAATTGAGTTTTTAAGCTATACCTAATTTTGAGTCAGGCACCAAATTTAAGTGGTTGCACGTACAATTAGTCAGGTATTTTTTTGTCTTTCTTAATGTTGCAATGAATCATAAAACAAACTTTGGCAAAAACAAATATTTGCATTCATTAAATCAAACTTTGGCAAAAACAAATATTTGCATTCATTAAAATGGAGCGCAAACCATGCATCTTTTATTTTAACTTTTCAGCATTTCTTTTATTAGAAAGATGCAATGTACAATTCAGGGTTAGTATACAAACACTGATTATACAGGTACCCTTGTTGATGAGGGATGCCCCTCCCTCCCCCAGCAGTTTCCCTCAACTGCCAATCCCACCTCACTCCCCTGACAGTTTTCCACTACGGCCAATCTCTTTCTTATAGTATTATAATTGTTCAAGTTCCACTTATAAGTGAGAACATATGGTACTCTATTCTTTGTTTCAGTGACAAATCTCTGAGTATCGTCTCTAAATCCATTCAAGTTGCCGCGAAGTTCATATGTTTGTCTGTCTTTATGGCTGCATAATATTCCATTGTGTATACGCATGACATTATTTTATACAGACCAGCTTCAACAGGCAACATGGTTGGTCCCATGTTTTTGCTATTGTGAATAGAACTGCAACAAACCTTGCATCTTTAAGTAGAAAAGCTAACGGCAAAAACAGGAATACTAGGGGCTGGCTTCTTGCATGATGACACAGCTTGAGTTTTTCACTGGAGACTATGGAGAGGTTCCTTAATCATGCTTCCCAAACAACAGGTGTGAACTTTCTCATTAACATCAGAGGACAGCAAATGACCCTTATCTTTGCCTGCTATGTTGATGTAAAAAATTCACACACATAATTTTCCAAATTGACAAATTTTTGAA
>NW_006954903.1:4802-12343 GCF_000164805.1 Carlito syrichta
GATCCTCCCTGAGCAACCAGCTGAGGCCAAGACAAAAGGGTTACAAGGTCCATTATGGTTACCTAGGCCTACAACGATAGGCAGAATGATGGTCCCCAAGGTGTCTCTGTCCTAATCCCCAGAACCTGGAAAAAAATGTCACATGGCAATAAGAAATTAAGGTTGCAGATGAAATTAAGATTCTTATTCAGCTAACCTAAAAACAGAGTAGCCTGGATTATCCAGGTGGGCCCAATATCATCACAAGGGCCTTTACAAGGGAATAAGTAGGTGGGAGAATCTGAATAACGGGTGTGAAGGCCAAAGCAGAAGTCAATGAAATGAGGAAGGGTCCTGAGCCAAGAAATGCAGGCAGCCCCTGGAAGTTGAAAAAGGCAAGAAATAAATTCTCCCATAGAGTTTACACAAGGAAAATAGCCCTGCTGACACTTTGCTCTTAAGAATTCTGACCTCCAGATCTGTAAGATAACATATTTGGGTAGTTTTGAGGGGTTTTTTTTGTTTTGTTTTTAAGTTAGGGTCTACTCTCTTGCCCAGGTTGGAATGCAGTGGCACAATCAGGGCTCAGCATAGCCTCAACCTCCTGGGCTCAGACTATCCTTCCATCTTAGCCTCCTGAGTGGCTGGGACTACAGGTGCACACCACCATGCCCAGCTAGTTTTATTTTTATTTTTGTAGAGGTGAGGTCTCACTATGTTGCTCAGGCTTGTCTCAAACTCTTGGGCTCAAGCAGTCCTATGTGTCCCAAAGTGCTGGAATAACAAGCATGAGCCACTACACCTGGCCCCCATCTGGATAGTCTTAAATCACTACATTTGAGGTAATTTGTTACAGCAGAATTAGAAAATTAAGACAGTATTTTAAAGAATATCTATGTTGAAAGGATAATCCTCAGAAGGGCTTCACATTTATCCCTCAGGCCTTGCTTACTAGCAAATTTTACTTATAAACACAAGAAGTAGTCAGACTATGAGACAGGGCAACGGGTGCTCATCTCCTTTTTCTGTGCTGAAAAAGAGAATCCTGACTTCGGTGGTGAATTTGCAGTACAGTTAATTGGACATCTATATAAAACAATACATAAAATGTTTTGTCACTTTGAAACATTCAAATGATAACAAGGATTTAATGAGAGATTGAGCACACTAAGGAATCAGAACCACAGTTTACTTAAAAATTAACTTTGAGAACTAATAATATATAGGTTTTGTTAAAGTTAGCACCCGGTCTTTTATTAGAAGGTTTAGTCTAATCACGCTTCTGGTTTTCATGATGATTATTCTCTCTCTGCTCTCAGCCTAAAACTATAGCACATACCCCAAATCCACTCACCAACTTGGCATTTCCTCTAAGTCAACTTAAAGACATCTTAAATCCAACATATCCAAAATAATCTATAAGCTGTGCCCCATCCTGCCTCCATCCTCAATCCTAGCATCCTTTAACTCCTGACTTATGGAATTATCAATTACAGAAACAAGAAAATCATCCTAAAAGCTTTTTTAAACAAATTGTTTTTAAGAGACAAAGTCTTGCTATGTTGCCTAGGCAGGTCTCAACTCCTGGACTCAAGTGATCCTCGACCTTAGCCTTCTGAGTAGCTGAAACTACAGGCACAGGCCATCCCATTAGACTCTAAATGCTTTCTTCTTGTGTTTTAGTTCATAAATATATCTCGGATCTGCCCTCTCCTTTCCATTCTTGCCACAGCCACGGTCAAGCTCAAAGTCCCAAGTTTCTCTCTCCAGGACCACTGCTATAGCTGTGTCTACCTCACTAATCTACCTCAGGGCATACAGTTTCAATACATTCCAGACCACAGAAAAAAAAATTCCAACATGCAGACCTAAACACTTACCACTCCCTCTGTAAAACTAATCCATTGCTCTCTATAACCTGCTTAGACTTAATGCTCTTATCAATCTAGCTCCTGATTCCTTAGTCTCATGCTGGGGTTGCAAATATGATTGCCTTCCCAGCATTTTAGAACACCTCCCAATTTCCTTATGGAAATCCATGTGCTTCTCAGGAATATTATATTATTCTATGAAAGTAATTAAGAGTATGAAAATAGAGTATCAATTAATATCAAGTATAAAATATATTTTGTATTGCATCTTCTCAGGAATGATATTAATTTTAAGAATGGTGTATTAGTTTCAATTAGTAAATCACTGTTAGATAAACCTTGGTTCACCTTTACATGTCAATCCAGAAAGTGACGACAGATTTGAAACCAATAAGTAGGATTACTATCAAAGTAACACTGTTTAATGGAGTGATTAAAAATTGCTTGGAAGGCCTAGTTAAGAGTATTTAATTGCTTTTAAATAATCTATATAATTATGGGTGTTCTCATCCTCAAAGAGTAACTGTGTCTCCTCCAGGTCCACAGTGAATGAACGTGCCACTAGGACTAGGAACAATTCTGTCATAGAATGAGAGAGAAATTGCCCAAGCCAAAGTTCAAGAAGCAAAATGTTTGCTCAAGACCTTGGCCAGAAATGAGGGTTGATTAACTTTAGAGCACTTAGAACTCAAAGAAAAACTCATCCTTGGGGCTTGCAGGAAAAAAAAAAAGAATCCATTAGTATGCATATTCCCATGAGATTGCCTCATAGTTTATGTGAAGTAGTGTTTCATGGCAATACAGCTATTAGCAGGGCCTTCAGAACTAGTCAAGAATTTATCATTACATGAGCTGAACTTAGGAATATGAGACTAAGCCTCACCAAGTTAGGAAAGTTGTATGTGACTTTTTTGTTCATCAATTCAGATTTGAGTTTTTAAGCGATACCTAATTTTGAGTCAGGCACCAAATTTAAGTGGTTGCATGTACAATTAGCCAGGTATTTTTTTCTCTTTCTTAATGTTGCAATGAATCATAAAACAAACTTTGCCTTAAAATATTTGCATTCATTAAAATGGAGGGCAAACCATGCATCTTTTATTTTAACTTTTCAGCATTTCTTTTATTATAAAGATGCGATGTACAATTCAGGGTTAGGTATACAAACACTGATTATGCAGGTACCCTGTTGATGAGGGATGCCCCTCCCTCCCCCAGCAGTTTCCCTCAACTGCCAATCCCACCTCACTCCCCTGACAGTTTTCCACTACCGCCAATCTCTTTCTTATAGTATTATAATTGTTCAAGTTCCACTTATAAGTGAGAACATATGGTACTCTATTCTTTGTTTCAGTGACAAATCTCTGAGTATGATCATCTCTAAATCCATCCAAGTTGCCGCGAAGTTCATATGTTTGTCTGTCTTTATGGCTGCATAATATTCCATTGTGTATACGCATGACATTATTTTATACAGACCAGCTTCAACGGGCAACATGGTTGGTCCCATGTTTTTGCTATTGTGAATAGAACTGCAACAAACCTTGCATCTTTAAGTAGAAAAGCTAAAGGCAAAAACAGGAATACTAGGGGCTGGCTTCTTGCATGATGACACAGCTTGAGTTTTTCACTGGAGACTATGGAGAGGTTCCTTAATCATGCTTCCCAAACAACAGGTGTGAACTTTCTCATTAACATCAGAGGACAGCAAATGACCCTTATCTTAGCCTGCTATGTTGATGTAAAAAGTTCACACACATAATTTTCCAAATTGACAAATTTTTGAATTATGAGGCATTTAAATGTTTTATGTTAAATACATTCGTCAATAAAGTTACCTACGATTGTACACACAATGTCAAGCTAATTCAAACAAGAATAAAACCCACATCAAATTTTAATAAGGTAGTATCAATCTTGAGTTATTAAGAAATTCTGTAGCTGCTACATGTAAACATATTGTTGACTGCCCATGGATTATCACACAAATAGAGGCATCCAAGAGACTTTCAAAAGGAAATATTTGTTACAGGTTATGATCATAAATTTTTGAGACTGCAAAATGTATGGCACAATTTTAAATATTTGGCCACTGGCTATTTCATGAATAGGTTATATTAACTGCATTTCCCTCAGTGTAAAAAGTAAACTATCACTAAGTAGGCCTTGTAAAACTACTCTAGAACTAAATGTGTACACCTGTGGTATGTCAGGGGACCCCCCCCCCGAACATATTAAGCCTTTGGTTAAAGATTTGTGAAAGAAAAATAGAATTTCCAGAACTATAATAGATATATTTATGCTTGCAATCGAAAATCAGGAAAAACACAGTGAAACATAATATAAACCATAGCAACAAATTTAATTTAATTTCAAATTTTATTTGAAATACCTTTGAAAAAGCCACGTAATACTCAATAAAGATTATCAGAATTCAAATCAAGATATTTCAAGTGTTTTTATTGTAAACACTGAAAAGTGATTAGAAAAAGACATTAGTAGTGAGAAATAACTTACACAAATAATAGTGAATATAATTTACTGTGCACTATAAATAAAAATGAAAGTATCTGACTCTCTTAAACTACACTGTAACAGCGGTTACATTACAACTACACAATAAAGCCGGAAAAACGTACTTACGTTTCACGGTTAAGTCTCAGCAGGCTAGGCTGAAGAGAGGTGGCAAAGTCTGGAAATAGGAGCCAGGTGCCCAGGAATTAGAATTCCTGTGAGCACCCGCCTCGCTCCGCCGCCGGGGGGCCTCGCTCCGCCGCCGGGGGGCCTCGCTCCGCCGCCGGGGGGCCTCGCTCCGCCGCCGGGGGGCCTCGCTCCGCCGCCGGGGGGCCTCGCTCCGCCGCCGGGGGGCCTCGCTCCGCCGCCGGGGGGCCTCGCTCCGCCGCCGGGGGGCCTCGCTCCGCCGCCGGGGGGCCTCGCTCCGCCGCCGGGGGGCCTCGCTCCGCCGCCGGGGGGCCTCGCTCCGCCGCCGGGGGGCCTCGCTCCGCCGCCGGGGGGCCTCGCTCCGCCGCCGGGGGGCCTCGCTCCGCCGCCGGGGGGCCTCGCTCCGCCGCCGGGGGGCCTCGCTCCGCCGCCGGGGGGCCTCGCTCCGCCGCCGGGGGGCCTCGCTCCGCCGCCGGGGGGCCTCGCTCCGCTGAGGTATCCTCTTCCAAGCCTGAGGCACAGCACTGCTCTCAAGCTGGTGGACGAAGCTGTACTGAAGGAAAGAGACCTGAGTGGTCTATTTATAAACTATGTATTCAAATGAGGACTCCTGGAAAAGCCCATTTTGATTGGATTATAAAGGCTCATTTTGATTGGATAATAAAGACTGCAGTGTCATCCAATAGAGGAGACCAGTTTTCAGCCAATCAAAATGAATCTTACACAAGCCTTCATTTGAATACATGGGTCTATAAATAAGCTTCTCAAATCACATGCCTTAGTAGTCTTCCGGGCCAGAGCGGAGAAGTCCCATGGATGTTGTGCCAGGCTCGCCACCCCAGCTGTTTCTGCCTGGAATCTCCGTTGAGCTCAACGCCCAGGAGCTAAGCGCCCAGCTCCACCTCGGAGCGAGGCCCCTTTCTCCAGCTCCTCCGCGAGCCGGCTGTGGCGGCGGCAGAACGCGGGCCCCTGTGGCAGCGGCGGCGGTGGTGGTGGCGGACCTAGGCCACCAGAAGGCGGCAGCGGCACGAAGTCCACTTCCAGGACCCTGGCGGCGGTGGAGCTAGGCCCCCGCAGCGGTGCGGCGGCAGAGCTAGGTCTCTACAGTCGGCCATAGCAGCGGCGGTGCCAGGCCCAGGACTGCGTTGGAGCGAGGCCCCCGTGAGACCCCCGGGTTGAGGCGGAGTGAGGCCCTCTGGCCGCGTTGGCGGTGGAGCGAGGCCAGCGCCTTCAGGAGATGCATTTTCCTGGGCACCAAGACTTTGGCCACATCTCCTCAGCCATGAGATCGGGATCCAGCCTGCTGAGACCCAACCATGGAGCACTGTAAGTATATTTTCTGCTCTGTAGTGTGTTTGTAGAGTTATGTAACCATTGGTAGACTTCAGCTGTGAATCCATCAGGTCTTGGATTTTTGTTTTAGGGAGGGGAGGAAGACTTTAATTGCTGATTCATTGCTACTCATTATTGGTCTGTTAAGGGTTTCTATTTCTTCCTGATTCAAGTTTGGGAGCATTGAAAGTTTCCAGATTTTATTCTTTTCTTCCAGATTGTCTAGTTTGTTAGCAAAGAACTGTTCATAACAACCTTAAAATATCTGTTGTAGTCCACGGTATTGGTTGTAATGTATCCATTTCATTTCGGATTGATCTAAATTAAGTCTTTTCTTCTTCGCTTAATCAATTTGGCTAGTGGTCTATCGATTTTGTTTATATTTTTCAAGAGAAAAATTATTTATGTTTTTTCAATTGTATTTAGTTTTGCTCTAATCTTCATTATTTGTTTTCTTTTGCTAGCGTTATGTGTTTATTTTTTTCTAGTTCCTTGGGGTGTGTGTGACTGTAAGTTGTTAATGTGTGATCTTTCAGTCTTTTTAATGTAGGCCTTAAACACTATAAATTTTCCACTAGGGATAGCTTTGGCTGTATCCCAGGCTTTGATAACTTATGTCATTGTCATCATTCATTTTAAGAAAAATTTAAATTCCTATCTTGATTGCATTTTTGACCCAAAGATCATTCAGAAGCAGATTGCTAGATTCCATGTGTTTGTTTGAATTTGAGAGGACTTTTTGGGGATGATTTCTGGTTTTATTTCACTGTGGTCCGATAAGATACTTGATATTATTTCAACTCCTTAAAATTTATTAAGACTTGATTTATGGTCTAGCATATGGTCTATCTTGAGAATGTTCTATATTCTGATGAGAAAAATGTATATTCTGCAGTTTAAGGGCAGGGTATCCTGTAGGTGTCTGTTGGATCTATTTACTCTAGGGTCCAGTTTAACGTTAATACTTCTCTGCTGACTTTTTGCCTTTTGATATGTCTATTGCTGTCAGTCAAGTGTTGAAGTGTCTCTCACTATTATTGTATTGTTCTAAATCTCTTTTCTTAAATCTACTAGAATTTGTTTTGTACTGGTTGGAGATCTGGAGTTAGGTGCATGTATACTTAAAATAGTTTTATTTTCTTGTTGGATTGATCCATCATTATTATATAATAACATTGTTTGTCTTTTCTATTTGTTAATTTAAAGTTTTTGTCTGTTGTGAGTATGGCTACTCCTGTTTGTTTTGGGTTTCCATTTACATAGAATATTTTTTAATATTCCGTATAAAATATAGAAAATACCCTTTTACCTTGAGTCAATAGGAGTCTTTGTATATTTAGTGTATCTCTTGAAGGCAGCAAGTATTTGCATCATGTTTTTTTTAATCCATCTTGCCAATCTATATCTTTTAAGTGAGAAATTGAGAATATTTACATTCAGGGTTAATAATGATATGTAAGATACTGTTCCACTTATCATGCTGATTGTTACCTGGTTGCTGGGGATTTTTTTCTTTCTCTCACGTGCTGGTGTTCTATAAGTCTTGTAGTGCCATAATTTCTAGTGTTTTTCTCCATGTGTATTTCAGTGTTTTGTTTCAGTTTTCAAAACTCCTTTGAGTATTCTTGTAGAGCCAGTCTAGTGGTGATAAATTACCTCAGTATTTGCTTGTCTGAGAAAAAAATATTTTTCCTTTAA
>NW_006954903.1:12363-12916 GCF_000164805.1 Carlito syrichta
CGCTCCGCCGCCGGGGGGCCTCGCTCCGCGGCCGGGGGGCCTCGCTCCGCGGCCGGGGGGCCTCGCTCCGCGGCCGGGGGGCCTCGCTCCGCCGAGGTATCCTCTTCCAAGCCTGAGGCACAGCACTGCTCTCAAACTGGTGGACGAAGCTGTACTGAAGAAAAGAGACCTGAGGGGTCTATTTATAAACTATGTATTCAAATGAGGACTCCTGGAAAAGCCCATTTTGATTGGATTATAAAGACTCACTTTGATTGGATGATAAAGACTGCAGTGTCATCCAATAGAGGAGTCCAGTTTTCAGCCAATCAAAATGAATCTTACGCAAGCCTTCATTTGAATACATGGTCTATAAATAGGCTTCTCAAGTCACATGCCTTAGTAGTCTTCCGGGCCAAAGCAGAGAAGCTGCAAGGCTGTTGTGCCAGGCTCGCTATCCTAACTGTTTCTCTCCGGAGTCTCCGTTGAGCTAAGCGCCCAGGTACTCCACGGAGTGAGGCCCCTTTCTCCAGCTCCTGTGCAAGCTGACTGTGGCAGCGGCAGAGTGAGGGCC
>NW_006954903.1:13325-14123 GCF_000164805.1 Carlito syrichta
TAGAATATTTTCCTACACATTAGCTTCACATAACCTGACTATATACCTTGTGGATGACTCTTTTGCAATGAATCTTCCCAGAGTTCTTGGGCTTCTTGGGTGTAAATGTTTAAATCTCCAGAACAGTCAGTTAAGTTTTCTTCAATTATTCCTTCAAGTAAGTTTTCCAAAGTTTTTGTTTTCTCTTCTCCCTCAGGAACCCCTATGATTCCTAAGTTCAGACATTTTACATAATCTCCTATTTCCTGAAGTCTTTTCCCTCTTCTCATTATTATTTTTTTATTTATTGTTATCTGAGTTAATTTGAAAGGCTTGTCTCTGAGGTTTGAGGTTCTTTCTTTTACCTGCTCTAGTCAACTGTTAAAACTCTTCACTATTTTGTATTTTCCTAAATCTTTTATTTCTAGAAATTCAGATTTTTTTAAAGTACCTAAATTATTTTGAAATTTTTTTATCCATGTCCTGAATAGTTATTTTATTTCATTTTGGTTTTCAACTTTCTCTTAAATCTCATTGAGCTATTTTTTAATCAGTTTTTTGAATTCTTTCTCTAGAATCCTTAAGATTCTGTTTTGATTGGGATATGTTGCTAAAGACTTAGTGTGGTCTTTGTGAGATGATGAAAAACTTTTTTTTTTTTTTTTTTAATAATTAATCAGTATTTTTATTATAGTTTTGTGGGGTACAGTTAAGGGTTAGGTGTACAATTACGTTTCATTCAGACACCCTGTTGATAAGAGGTGTTTTCCCAGCCCGACAGATATTTGCTACTGTTAATCCCCTCCCCCTCCCCCCCGA
>NW_006954904.1:0-422 GCF_000164805.1 Carlito syrichta
TCTGTGAGTTAAGTAGCTGGCTAGCCAACTGGCTAGCTGGTTAAGTCAGGTAGTTTATTCTACTGTATAGCCAGCTGGCTATGTATGTAGCTAGCTGGATAAGTCAGCTTGTTAGCTGGCAGGCTAGCTGTTGAATGCACCTAGTTAATTCTGCTGGCTAGACTGCTGGCTAAGTAGGTGGCTAGCTAGTTATGTGAGCTGGCTAGCCAGCTTGCTAGCATAAGTCACCTAGTTAAGTCAGCTGGTTAGCCATCTGGCTAGGTAGGTAACCAGCTTGTTAAGTCAGCTGGCTACCAGCTGACTATCTGCTTAAATCAGTTAATTAAGTCAACTGGCAACCAGCTGGCTAGCTAGTTAAGTCAACTAATTAAGTCAGTTGGCAATCCAGCTGGATAGCTAGTTAAGTCAGCTAGTTGAGTTTG
>NW_006954905.1:0-852 GCF_000164805.1 Carlito syrichta
ACCCTTCATTCTGGGGACTTTTCATTGTTTGCATTCCAAAGGCAGTTTTCTCAGTGTCTGCTCTCTCAGGCATGTGGGAGAGACTCATACTCTTCTTTTGGTTTTTCTTCATTTCTGTAGATTTTTCTCCCTCTTCCCCTTTCCCTCCCCCTCTACAATTTTGTTTTTGAGGGAAGGTGGGGTTGCTTTTATTTCTCTTCTGCAATGACCTGTTCTTCCTTATGAGGGTCTTCTGGCTTTGTTCACTTTTCCCTCTGCTTTACAGTCTGTCTGTTCAGCAGTATGCAGTCTTGGTCCCTAGATTTAAAAAGGGGCCATATAAAAGAGGAAAATAATGGAGGAAGGGGGGTCAATAGGGAGTTAGGAAGAGAGAAGTGCGAGAGAGAAAACAGATATACATACCAACTATCAGGTGAGAAAGAGACACAGGACCAGGAAGAGGTGAAGAAAGACACATAACAAAGATTCCCTAAAGAGAACTGATAACTATACAGAGACAGGGCAATAAAATCGAGAAACAGTGTAAGTCAGAAGTTAAACAACAAACGTGATCTAAACCAACAGTTACAATAATAAAATCATAAGTCAAAATAAGCAAAAGAGAGAAGTGTGAGAGGGATAACAGATATACATATCAACTATCAGGTGAGAAAGAGACACAGGGCCGGGAAGAAGTGAAGAAAGACATGTAAGAAAGATTCCCTATGGAGTACTGATAGTTACACAGAGACAGGCCAATAAAATCAAGAAACAGTGTAAGTCAGAAGGTAAACAACAAACGTGATCTAAACTAACAGTTACAATGATAAAATCATTAGTCAAAATAAGTGAAAGAGAGAAGTGCGAGAGGGA
>NW_006954906.1:0-380 GCF_000164805.1 Carlito syrichta
AATGATCACTGGAGCCCAGCAGGTCAAGGCTGCAGTGGCCGGGAGCAGCCACTGCACTCCAATCTGGATGACAGAGTGAAACTCCAACTCAAAAAAAAAATTTTTTTTAAAAGGCTCTCCTCTGAAATGACTGCAGGTTAAGATCAGAGGAGCCTCAAACACCAGAGCTGAGGGGCACCTGCCTTCCTCACATGCTCACTTACCCAGTGGGATTTGTGGAGCACGTACCATGTGCCTGCCACTGATGCTGGGTATCCACGGGAAGCAGCTGACACCATCCCTCCTGTGAGAATCTGGAGCTGAGGGTGACTCATGGGGCACCATGACTGGGCTGCAAAGGACCAAGAGAGGGCAGAGACAGAATAACAGGTGCCACCTTT
>NW_006954907.1:0-917 GCF_000164805.1 Carlito syrichta
TTCGCACCATTGGGATATCCTGATCCAACATCGAGGTCGTAAACCCTATTGTCGATATGGACTCTGTAACAGGATTGCACTGTTATCCCTAGGGTAACTTGTTCCATTGCTCAAAGTAAGTTTGGGTCAATAAATTATTTTTGCTTAGACTGTTAAAGTCTTAGATACTATCATTCGGAGGTTTGTTTGTTCTCCGAGGTCACCCCAACCGAAATTTACAGCTCATATCCAGTTGGGCATTAGTCCTAGTAGGTCGTTTTAGTACTGGTTGAGTAGTTAAATTGAAGCTCCATAGGGTCTTCTCGTCTTATTAAGATATCTCCGCCTCTTCACGGAGATGTCAATTTCACTAATTGGAAGTAGGAGACAGTAAAACCCTCGTGTGGCCATTCATACTAGTCCTTATTTAGAGAACAAGTGATTATGCTACCGCGGCCGTTTAATATATCACTGGGCAGGCAGTGCCTCTAATATTGGTTATGCTAGAGGTGATGTTTTTGGTAAACAGGTGGGGTTTAAAGTCTTGCCGAGTTCCTTCTACTTCTTTTAATCTTTCCTTTAAGAAAATGCATGCCTGTGTTGGGTTAACAGTGGAATTAATAAATCAAATATTTGTAGTTGTTTATATTGGGTTGTTAACTATCAGTGGTTTATCCGATCTGATATAAGCTTATGCGAGGAGAATATTTTCTTGTTACTTATATTAGCAGTATTGCTTCTATAATTTTATAGATTGGTCCAGTGTAATTATAGGAGTTGTGGTTAGTTATTGAAATTAAGGCATGTTGGGTAGAGTTGAGCTTGGACACTTTCTTAATGGGTGGCTGCTTTTAGGCCAACTATGGAAAAGAGTTTAATTACTCTCTAAGTAAGGTTGTTTCCTATTTCTAAAGAGCTGTCCCTCTTTAGAGTAACGT
>NW_006954908.1:0-816 GCF_000164805.1 Carlito syrichta
TTACCAGGGATAGTGGGAGGAGGAAATGGGAAGTTGTTGTTCAGTAGGCATAGAATTTCAGTCATTCAAGGTGAAAATGTTTTAGTCATCTGCACAACAGTGTGCATACAGATAAAAATAATGTACTACATTATTGAAAATTTGTTAAGATGGTAGATCATATTATGTGTATCTTTATTATAATACACACACACACACACACACACACACACACACACACACACACACACATTATTCCTGGTCACCACCCCTGGAGTCTGATTCCATAGGTGTAGATTGGGGCCTGAGAAACTCCATTTGCATTATGTTCCCAGTTGACTCTGATGTTGTTCGTTTAGGGACCACACGTTTTTCCCCTAGAGCAGAAGTTGTCAAACTTTCTCTTTTGAAGAACCAAATCATAAACATTTCAATCTATATAGACCATAGAGTTTTTGCTGTAACTACTTGCTTTTGTAGCCTTAAAAAAGCCATAGACAATACATAAATGAATGGGTATGTCTGTGCTTCAATAAAACTTTATTTGTAAAACATTCCTTTTCTTTCTTCTTTTTTTCATTTCTGGTTGATTCTTAACAGTGAATATTTGATTTTTAAACTTTTTTTAATTTTAAAATTGTGGGGTACAGTTAAGGGTTAGGGTAAGGTGTCCTTATTGGTGTGCTATTACTCTATACAAAGGTGGGGTCTACAGAGAAAAAACAAAACAACAACAAAAACAAAAAAGAACAAAGCATAACAAAAAAAGGAAATATAGTCAGTAAACTAACAGAACCAACCAAGCACACTCTGAGACTTTTCCTTTAAGTCCAATGG
>NW_006954909.1:0-849 GCF_000164805.1 Carlito syrichta
TTAACATCACTAAGAAGCCAGATGGCTAGTCATCACATTAACTAGCTATCTACTTACCCAGTCAGCTGGATAGCCCCTGACTTAACTAGCTGACATAACAAGATAGGCTGATGGCTAGCTAGCTGACTTAATTAGCTACTTACCTACATAGCCTGCTGGCTTGCCAGCTGACCTAACTACCTAAATACCTATCTGCTGGCCAGTGAGCTGACTTAACTAGGTGACTTATCTAGCTAGCCAGTTGGCTACCCAGCTGACTTAACTAGATAGATACTCTGGTATGCATCTGGCTAGCCAACTGACTTAACTAACTTACTTAACTAGCTATCCCATAGACTTAACTAGCTGACTTAACTAGCTAGCCACCTATCTAGCCAGCTGACTTAACTAGCTGACAATTAGCTAGCTACCTAGCTAGCCAGCTGGCTGGCCAGCTGACTTATCTAGCTTACTTAACTAGCTAGCCAGATGGCTAGCCAACTTCCTTAACTAGTTGACACAACTAAATAGCTAGATGGCTGACCAGCTGAAAACTCGCTGACTTAACCAGCTCACCAGCAGGGTAGACAGCTGACTTAACGAGCTATGTACCTAGCTAGCCAGATGGGAAGCAAGCTGAATTAAGTAGCTGACTTAACTAGCTAGTCAGCTGGATAGGCAGCTGACTTATTTCGCTTGTTACCTAGCTAGACAGCTGGATAGCCAGCTGACTTAATTAGTTGACTTAGCCAGCTAGCTATCTGGCTAGCCGGCTGACTCAACTAGTTAGACAGCTGGCTAGCCATCTGACTAAACTAGCTCTCTACCTACCTAGCTAAGCTAGCTGGCTAGCAAGCTGTCCTAACGAGC
>NW_006954910.1:0-720 GCF_000164805.1 Carlito syrichta
AATCTTGAGTAGGGAAACATTTAGTATAGCTTGGGCACTGAACTGTGTGTTCTGAGGAGAATAATGACAGGGTTCAGGTAGAATTTGGGCCACTACCTTCATGATCTTACATGTAGAAAATTTGCAAGCCTAAGAAGAACATGAAGTTGTTTTGTGGAGCACAGGGGAGATTTCCTTATTGATTTAGAATTAGATGGGAGAGGATTGGCAGTAATGGGAAACCATGGGGAGAGAGGGGAGACAGGATTGGCGGTAGTGATAATCTACCTGAGGAAGGGGGACGCACACCTCATCACCAAGTGTACCAGCATAATGAACATTTGTATACTTAACCTTGAATTGTACCCCACATTTTTTAAAAAATAAAAAAGTTAAAAGTTAAAGAAAAAGAGATTGGGATGTTTTGAGATGTTGAAAGATACTTTTTCCTTCACTGATATCACTGTGTCTTCATGACTGTCATTATCTTCATATTTAATAACTTGATTTTCTTGACCTTATTCTTTTCTAGAATGGTCTTGGCTGTTCTTTAGTCTTGCTCTTTCATATTAGATTTAGAATTAGTTTGTCATGTTCTTTGCCTTGCAGTAAGTTTAAAGATTAATTTAGACAGAAATTCTTTTTGCTATTAAATCTTTCAATTTATGAATAAGGTATGTCTTCATTTGATTATGTGTTCAGTAGCATTCAGTGAAGTTTTAAATTTTTAATTTTTTCTCC
>NW_006954911.1:0-784 GCF_000164805.1 Carlito syrichta
CCTGCCTCAGACCCCGTAGAATTAGGCATATGTCGGGTTTTAAGCAGTGTTTGTATTTAGAATCCTTGGGTTAAGCATTGTCAAACCCAAACCAGTAGGCTAACTTATGCTTTTACAACGGGATGTAAAGGATAAAGCGATAAGCCTCTTTCAAACATTCCTACAAGGTGGCACCAGACTTAGAGGAGCCACCTCCTCTCTAGGTGGGCTTTATCACCGGTTTATATCTCAGTGATAATTTACAGCAGTGGCTATGTAAACCTGCAGGGAACAAAGACCTTTATAAAAGTAACTGCCTTGCTATTATAAGCTTGCTATTATAAATTCCCAGAATTAGTATATGATTTTCTACCCCACATTCACTGTATGTGTTTGCAGCATTCATATTTAAAACTTTGTTAAGTTTGGCTTTTGTTGTCCCATAATGACTATGCAAAAGTTAAGCAAACAAGCTTTCCTAAGTAAGCCTTGGGCTGGATCAGTAAACTAAAAGGGCTAATGTAACCCTTTGTCTGCCAGCCCAGGTTACTTCATAAGCCGAGACTGTATGGACCTAACTTAGCTAACATTTCACTCGACCCATTACGTGGGTTTCTGTCAATCACGGGCAGCACCCACCAATACCAGGTATTCCCGTACCCATTAGGAGAAATTACCCAATCATGTAAAATCAAGTTTGGAGTTCTTTCCCCTCCCTCTGTAATTGTGCATAAAAACTGCTTGCCATTGTGAATCGGGGCTCTGGTCCCTGAAGCTGCTGCTTCGGGCGTGAGCCCAGACTCGA
>NW_006954912.1:0-2921 GCF_000164805.1 Carlito syrichta
TCTCTCATACCATGAAAATTGTCAGTGCAGTCCTTGGACCTCTAAATTTGCTTGAATTTTAATGAGAGGAAATTAAATAAATTTCTAATTACTTTAAAAACCACTGATCATTTGACTTAGCCATACTAGTTTGTGTATGTTATGTTCTCTTCTCTCTCTCTCTCTCTGTTTCTCTCTCCATCTGTCAGTCCCTCTCTGTCTCTTTGTGTCTGTTTCTCTTCCTCTCTTTCTTTCTGTCTCTCTCTCTCTGTGTATTTTGTCTCTCCTTGTCTGTCTCTCTTTGTCTCTTCCCCTCTCTCTTTCTGTGTGTGTCTCTCTCTCTCTGTATCTCTCTGTCTCTCCCTTTTTCTGTCTTTCTTTCTGCCTCTCTCTGTCTCTCTTTCTCTTTCTGTTGCTCTCTATTGTCTGTCTTTGTTTCTCCTTTCTGTCTCTCTCTGTGTGTATCTCTTTCTGTCTCGCTGTATCTCTCCCTCTCCCTGTGTCTCTCTCTGTCCCTTTCTCTTTCTGTCTGTCTGTCTCTACTGTCTGTCTCTCTGTGTCTGTCTCGCTGTCTCTCCTTTCTGTCTGTCTCTGTGTCAGACTGTGTTTGTCGCTCGTCCTTTCTGTCTGACTCTGTCTCTCTCTCTCTCTCTGTTTCTCCCACTTTCTCTCTCTCTCTCTCTGCCTCTGCCTCCACTCCCATTACCACTGTCAGCTCCACCTCCCTGGTTACAAGTTCACCTGACCACATTCTTTGAACTTTTTTCACTAGAAAGAGGAAAAGAAGACGTGTCCTGTGGCACTAAGTTCTCTTTCAAAAGTACAAGCTAAGTCCAGTTGTCTTGGCAACCTGAGATGGAAATTCCCCCCAAGCTGTCTGATGGTGTGAGGGGAGCTGAGGCAGAGCTCAGAGACTGCCTTCTTCTCCCTCCCTTTCTCCTGTTCTGTGGGGTGCTTAAAAGAATTGGCAAGTGCTGAGAAGAATTTATATCTGATTAGGCTGCAAGAGCCACAGCTCCTCTTGGACTAGATAGATTTCATGTTCATCCTGCTTTGATCCTTCTGGGGATGGCCCAGACGGAATTCTGCCTGGAGTGGCTGCTCCTTTCTCCTGGGCTCTGCTGGGTGCTCAGGGTAGTTCCTATTTGTGAGTAGAGCTTTTTTTTCCTTCCTTCAGAGCAGGGCTGATGTGGGTGTGCACTGACTGCAGAGTGCAGAGGCTGTTGATGGATGTCATCGTCAAAGTGGCGGAACATCCTGTGTATACCAAAGTTAGCAGGAGCCCTGAGATATCCCCAGGGAGATGCAGCATGGTGGCCAGAGAAGATTAGGGTGGTGGATGGCACCATGTGGCTGTGGGGAGGGCTTATGCTGACTTGAGAAGAAGCCATTGAATGGTAAGTACTTATGTTGATTGGATGATAGTGACCCAATAGCACAATTCGAATTGGCTGTTATCCAATAAGGATGGCCTCTGCATTTCCTTTCATCCAATCAAAAGAAGCCTTTCAGAGCTCCTCATTGGTTATAAATGTTCTACTTAGGTCCCCCTCTCTCAGCCAGTGGGACTTGGTTCAGACCGGCATGAGTCCTTCACTGGTGTGCTGTGTCCAGGGAAGCTAGAATCACTCGGGCCCCTGCGCTGTTGCTGAGTCCCCCTTGCTGCTGCCACCAATGGAGTATCCAGGGCCTCCTCTTAGTAGACGACCGCTGAGCTGGGCCTCCTGGGTGAGCCTGACTCCCTGCGCCAACGCCAACCAGGGAGCCGGCCCACTCCCATGCCGCCTAGCATGTAACAGTGGCTCCAGCATGGCAGACGACCACGGAGCTGGGCCCGCAGCGCCCCTGGAGCCGGGTCCCCGGTGCCATCAGCCCTGCAGTGTCCTGAAAAGCCAGTTATGTGGGAACTGCATCGCCGTCCGCAGGGCCGGGTCTGCAGAACAACCGCCACCCCTGAAGCCAGGCCCACCACCCCTCTGTCCACTGTGGAGCTGTGCCCTCAGCTCCACCACTTACCGTGGAGCTTGGTCCCATGCACTGCCACAGCCGCTGAGCCCGGACCAGTGGTACTGGGGTCCCTGAGTAGCTTGAAGATGGCTGAGCTGGGTCTCCTCCTCCTTCGCAGACCACGAACCTGTGTACCCCGCAACTCCACGAACCACAGAGCCTGGCTCTCTGTACTGCCGCAGATCGCGGAACCAGGCCCTCCTTGCCGCCGACCTCGGAACAGGGGCCCAGCCCAGCAGAATACCAGAGCCGTGTCCCCTGCATCCCCACTGAGCTGGTCCTGCACCAAGGGTCCTCCGTTAGTGCCCTGGGAGCACAGGGGGGATCTTCAGTGAGGCCACTCCTGTACATGGACCCCACGCAGTAAGTTTAGAAGCTCTCATTTGTTTGCATTTTCTCACTGTCTTTTAGCGGATGCTAGGAGTGGAATAGCTGGGTTCTGTGGTATCTTTTGCATCGTTGTTTAGGAAAGTGCCCTAGAATTTTCCATAGAAGAGTCACCATTTGACATTATCATCAGTAATTTTTAATGAGTCCAATTTTTTTGCATCCCCCTTAACATTTTCTATTTTACATTTTATTCTCTTTCTCTCTCCCTCTTTTTTAAGATAACAATCAGTGGATGTGTCGGGGAATCTCATTGTTTTGTTTTTATTATTATCATGAGAACCAGATACAGGAAATCTACACAGAATTGTGAGTATATATATAGGAAAGCTAACTATATACATAATGTTGTACAGCAGGACTCCAGAATGTATTTATCTTAAGTGAGGTGCTGCTCTTGTGTTGTTGTTTTCCTCTCCTTCGTCCCCCTCATTGTTGTTTTGATTCCCATTTCCCTAGAACTGCCGCATCCCACCACAAAGCCTGGCATCTCCTGCCGCCGCCAACCTCGGAGCCATGACCCTGCACTGTGGCAGGTTCGGGCTGAC
>NW_006954913.1:0-993 GCF_000164805.1 Carlito syrichta
CTTCTGACTTATACTGTTTCTGATTTGTTTGGCCTGTCTCTGTGTAGCTATCAGTATTCTTTAGGGAATCTTTCTTACCTGTCTTTTTTCACTTCTTCCCAGCCCTGTGTCTCTCTCTCACCTGATAGTTGGTATGTATATCTGTTTTCCCTCTTGCACTTCTCTCTTTCGCTTATTTTGACTTATGATTTTATCATTGTAACTGTTGGTTTAGATCACGTTTGTTGTTTACCTTCTGACTTACACTGTTTCTCGATTTTATTGCCCTTTCTCTGTGTAGCTATCAGTACTCTTTAGGGAATCTTTCTTACGTGTCTTTCTTCACCTCTTCCCAGCCCTGGATCTTGTTGGTATGTATATCTGTTTTCCCTCTCGTGCTTCTCTCTTTCTAACTCCCTATTGACCCCCCCTTCCTCCACTATTTTCCTCTTCTATATGCCCCCTTTTTAAATCTAGGGACCAAGACTGCATCCTGCTGAATAGACAGACTGTAAAGCAGAGGGAAAAGTGAACAAAGCCAGAAGACCCTCATAAGGAAGAACAGGTCATTGTAGAAGAGAAATAAAAGCAACCCCACCTTCCCTCAAAAACAGAATTGAAGAGGGGGAGGGAAAGGGGGAGAGGGAGAAAAATCTACAGAAATGAAGAAAAACCAAAAGAAGAGTATGGGTCTCTCCCAGACGCCTGGGAGAGCAGACACTGAGAAAACTGACTTTGGAATACAAACAATGAAAAGTCCCCAGAATGAAGGGTCTCAAAATGCAAATGTAGATATCAAAACGATAATGGAGAGATTGAAAAGAATTGAGGAGACACAAGAAGAAACTAGGAAGGAGCTGATATCTGATATAACAGTAATAAAGAATACTGTGAATGAGATAATAACAGATTGATAAGCATGGAAAGCAGACTTACCCAAGCAGAGAAGATCTCAGAGCTCGAGGACAAAATATAGAATAACCCAACTCTTAAAACACAGAAAATAAGCTCAAA
>NW_006954914.1:0-666 GCF_000164805.1 Carlito syrichta
CCAACCCCGTCAGGTCCCCTCCCAGTTGGGGAGTTTCTCGGTCCTCTCAATAAAGACTGCTTAAAAAAAAGACTACCTCGTTTACAGGATTATTAACTGATCACTTATCTCTGGAGAAATTTTTGGATAGGTGTGAACACGTGGTTCTCTTCACTTGTTGGGAATGAAATCCACCATGTCTACCACATTTGGCAGAGCACTGTACACAGGTGCTTGAAGCATAAGGATTGCTCAGTAGTCAAGGTTCCTCCAATTAAGATGTGAAAGTTCTGAGGCTGATGTCATAAATGACAATTTTACATGCTTTATTCCCTGACTTTACTTACCTCTTTTAATGTAAAAATTAGCCTTTTAGTCAATCTACAGATTCAATGACATAACCATTAAGTTAGCATCATTCTTCTCAGACCTGGAAATTGCAATAAAGAATTAATATGAAACCACAAACAATCATGAATAGCCAAAAGAATCTTATCAAAGAAACAAAGCTGGAGCTATCACAGTTCTAGTCTTCAAACTTTACTATAGATTTACAGTAATCAAGACAACTTGGTATTGGTACAAGAATAGGTCCATAGGTAATGGGAACAGGACAGAGAATGAAATGCTCAAATTCTCAACCAACTCATCTTTGAAAAAACCTCCAAGACCCACTGGTTAATGAGA
>NW_006954915.1:0-3224 GCF_000164805.1 Carlito syrichta
GTCAGCCCGAACCTGCCACAGTGCAGGGTCATGGCTCCGAGGTTGGCGGCGGCAGGAGATGCCAGGCTTTGTGGTGGGATGCGGCAGTTCTAGGGAAATGGGAATCAAAACAACAATGAGGGGGACGAAGGAGAGGAAAACAACAACACAAGAGCAGCACCTCACTTAAGATAAATACATTCTGGAGTCCTGCTGTACAACATTATGTATATAGTTAGCTTTCCTATATATATACTCACAATTCTGTGTAGATTTCCTGTATCTGTTCTCATGATAATAATAAAAACAAAACAATGAGATCCCCCGACACATCCACTGATTGTTATCTTAAAAAAGAGGGAGAGAAAGAGAATAAAATGTAAAATAGAAAATGTTAAGGGGGATGCAAAAAAATTGGACTCATTAAAAATTACTGATGATAATGTCAAATGGTGACTCTTCTATGGAAAATTCTAGGGCACTTTCCTAAACAACGATGCAAAAGATACCACAGAACCCAGCTATTCCACTCCTAGCATCCGCTAAAAGACAGTGAGAAAATGCAAACAAATGAGAGCTTCTAAACTTACTGCGTGGGGTCCATGTACAGGAGTGGCCTCACTGAAGATCCCCCCTGTGCTCCCAGGGCACTAACGGAGGACCCTTGGGCAGGACCAGCTCAGTGGGGATGCAGGGGACACGGCTCTGGTATTCTGCTGGGCTGGGCCCCTGTTCCGAGGTCGGCGGCAAGGAGGGCCTGGTTCCGCGATCTGCGGCAGTACAGAGAGCCAGGCTCTGTGGTTCGTGGAGTTGCGGGGTACACAGGTTCGTGGTCTGCGAAGGAGGAGGAGACCCAGCTCAGCCATCTTCAAGCTACTCAGGGACCCCAGTACCACTGGTCCGGGCTCAGCGGCTGTGGCAGTGCATGGGACCAAGCTCCACGGTAAGTGGTGGAGCTGAGGGCACAGCTCCACAGTGGACAGAGGGGTGGTGGGCCTGGCTTCAGGGGTGGCGGTTGTTCTGCAGACCCGGCCCTGCGGACGGCGATGCAGTTCCCACATAACTGGCTTTTCAGGACACTGCAGGGCTGATGGCACCGGGGACCCGGCTCCAGGGGCGCTGCGGGCCCAGCTCCGTGGTCGTCTGCCATGCTGGAGCCACTGTTACATGCTAGGCGGCATGGGAGTGGGCCGGCTCCCTGGTTGGCGTTGGCGCAGGGAGTCAGGCTCACCCAGGAGGCCCAGCTCAGCGGTCGTCTACTAAGAGGAGGCCCTGGATACTCCATTGGTGGCAGCAGCAAGGGGGACTCAGCAACAGCGCAGGGGCCCGAGTGATTCTAGCTTCCCTGGACACAGCACACCAGTGAAGGACTCATGCCGGTCTGAACCAAGTCCCACTGGCTGAGAGAGGGGGACCTAAGTAGAACATTTATAACCAATGAGGAGCTCTGAAAGGCTTCTTTTGATTGGATGAAAGGAAATGCAGAGGCCATCCTTATTGGATAACAGCCAATTCGAATTGTGCTATTGGGTCACTATCATCCAATCAACATAAGTACTTACCATTCAATGGCTTCTTCTCAAGTCAGCATAAGCCCTCCCCACAGCCACATGGTGCCATCCACCACCCTAATCTTCTCTGGCCACCATGCTGCATCTCCCTGGGGATATCTCAGGGCTCCTGCTAACTTTGGTATACACAGGATGTTCCGCCACTTTGACGATGACATCCATCAACAGCCTCTGCACTCTGCAGTCAGTGCACACCCACATCAGCCCTGCTCTGAAGGAAGGAAAAAAAAGCTCTACTCACAAATAGGAACTACCCTGAGCACCCAGCAGAGCCCAGGAGAAAGGAGCAGCCACTCCAGGCAGAATTCCGTCTGGGCCATCCCCAGAAGGATCAAAGCAGGATGAACATGAAATCTATCTAGTCCAAGAGGAGCTGTGGCTCTTGCAGCCTAATCAGATATAAATTCTTCTCAGCACTTGCCAATTCTTTTAAGCACCCCACAGAACAGGAGAAAGGGAGGGAGAAGAAGGCAGTCTCTGAGCTCTGCCTCAGCTCCCCTCACACCATCAGACAGCTTGGGGGGAATTTCCATCTCAGGTTGCCAAGACAACTGGGCGTAGCTTGTACTTTTGAAAGAGAACTTAGTGCCACAGGACACGTCTTCTTTTCCTCTTTCTAGTGAAAAAGTTCAAAGAATGTGGTCAGGTGAACTTGTAACCAGGGAGGTGGAGCTGACAGTGGTAGTGGGAGTGGAGGCAGAGACAGAAAGAGAGAGAGAGAAAGTGGGAGAAACAGAGAGAGAGAGAGAGAGACAGAGAGACAGAGAGAGTCAGACAGAAAGGACGAGCGACAAACACAGAGTCTGACACAGAGACAGACAGAAAGGAGAGACAGCGAGACAGACACAGAGAGACAGACAGTAGAGACAGACAGACAGAAAGAGAAAGGGACAGAGAGAGACACAGGGAGAGGGAGAGATACAGCGAGACAGAAAGAGATACACACAGAGAGAGACAGAAAGGAGAAACAAAGACAGACAATAGAGAGAGACAGAAAAAGAGACAGACAGAGAGAGGCAGAAAGAAAGACAGAAAAAGGGAGAGACAGAGAGATACAGAGAGAGAGACACACACAGAAAGAGAGAGAGGAAGAGACAAAGAGAGACAGACAAGGAGAGACAAAATACACAGAGAGAGAGAGAGACAGAAAGAAAGAGAGGAAGAGAGACACAAAGAGACAGAGAGGGACTGACAGATGGAGAGAGAAACAGAGAGAGAGAGAGAGAGAAAAGAGAACATAACATACACAAACTAGTATGGCTAAGTCAAATGATCAGTGGTTTTTAAAGTAATTAGAAATTTATTTAATTTCCTCTCATTAAAATTCAAGCAAATTTAGAGGTCCAAGGACTGCACTGACAATTTTCATGGTATGAGAAACCCCAAATCTACAGACCGTTTTCTGTTTCTACCTCATGGCCCAACATGGCTACACTAGCTTAAGCCATCACATTCACATTTTAATCAGCAGCGAGAAGAAAAAAGAAAGAAGTCTCCCCCATCTTAAAAACTGCACACTCCACACCTATTTACATCTATTGTATAGATCAAATAGCTCCACTAAAGCTTCAGGGGAGGCTGAGTAATGTAGTCTTTTTTACTAGTAAATTACCTATTTTTTGCTTATGTCCTGAGGCTGACATTGGACTAAAATATGTTAAAGTCCTTTGGAGG
>NW_006954916.1:0-777 GCF_000164805.1 Carlito syrichta
CAAAGGTTATTTGGAGCTTTGTGCAGAGCATTTCAGAAAAGGCAGTAAAAGCTCCTATTCCTCAGAAATCTGGAGGAGATGGTGATGCTATCTGGGTTGCTTCCTCAGAACCTACTTCAGCATAGCTTTTTCTTTCACCGTCTTTCATCCTTCTGGATAAATGTGTGTCTTGATGTTTTGAGAAAGTTCCATGTTAGAAATTAACTTCATTAGTGATACAGAAACATTTGTCTTTCCTGGTGGGAAACTAAATGAGAAAACAAATTGATCAATAACCAGAAAAAAAGTTAAAAATTACCACAATTTGACCCGGGCTCGGTGGCTTAGCCTGTAATCCCGCGCCTTTGGGAGGTTGAGGTGATAGATTGCCTGAGCCCATGGGTTCGAGACCCGCCTGGGCAAGCGAGACCTCATCTCTACAATAAATCAAAAAATTAGCCGGGCGTGGTAGTGCACGCCTATAGTTCCAGCTACTTGGAAGGCTGAGGCGGAAGGATCGCCGGAGCCCAGCAGGTTGAGGCTGCGATGGCCAGGAGTGGCCACTGCACTCCAATCTGGGTGACAGAGTGAGAATCCAACGCAAAAAAAACCAAAAAAAAACCCCAAAACCACAACCTGAAAGAGATGGGTCAAACTGTTGGATACATTAGATTAACTGTGTAGGATATTTCTAAAGGGATGCACTAGAATTTTACTCTTGCCAAAGATAGTAAGCAGAATCTTGGTGATTTATTTAAGAAATTGTTTAAATTCACTTGATCAGTGGCTGGGGCTTTA
>NW_006954917.1:0-688 GCF_000164805.1 Carlito syrichta
CAACTATCCAGCTGCCTATCAACTGATTTAAGTAGCTTGCTACCTTGCTAACCAACTGGCTAGCCAGCTGATTTAACTATCTGATTTAACTATCTAACTACCTAGTTACCCAGCTGATTTAATAGTTAACTAACTAATTAGCTACCTAGAATGCTGGCTGACTTAAATAGTAAGCTATACAAATAACTACCTACCTAACAAGCTGACTTATATGGTTAGCTGCTTAGCTAGCTAGCTGACTTAACCAGCTAGCTAACTAGTTAGCTTACTCATTATCTAACATGCTAGCTAGCTGACTTAATCATCTGACTTAACTCATTAGCTAATGAGCTAGCTAGGTGACAACCAGCTGACTTAACTCTTTAGCTAACTAGATAGCTAGTTGACTCATCCAGCTGACTTAACTAGTTAGCTAACTTTCTAGCTAGACTACTCTAGCAGCTGACTCATCCCGTTTGCTAACTAGCTAGTTAGCTGACTCAATCAACAGACTTAACCTCTTAGTTAACTAGCTAATTACCTGACTCATCCTGCTAACTTAACCCATTAGCTAACTACCTAGCTGGCTGTCTTAACCAGCTGACTAAATTAGAAAGCTGACTTAACTAGCTGAATTAGCTAGGTGACTTAAGCTAGTTAACTACCTGACTTAACTGGACCGCTTAACTCAGCTAGCTGACTTAACTGC
>NW_006954918.1:0-690 GCF_000164805.1 Carlito syrichta
CCTATTGATTGACATTTAGATTTTGATTGTTAGTCATCAAACACTGCTGTAGTGAACATCTGTATATATACATACACACATGGCCCTAGGAAATATATCTATATAGAGAGAGGATTACCTGAGCCCATGGGTTTGAGACCATATAGTATCTATATCTATATATAGATATATATATCTCATAGGGCCCTTGTGTGAGCCTATCTGTGGTATAAACAAAATAGAATTATCTGGAGCTGTACTATGAATCATTTCATTTTAAGTTATAAACTGTTCAAAACAGCACTTTTATAACTATTAATATAGTGCCTTAATGCCCTCATTCCTGTTTTCATCTTGGGTGAAGAATATTCAGAAAATAGAATATCTTTTGTGTACAACTTTGTTGAGCTGTGACTGGGAAAATTACTTAACTTCTGCCTTGATTTACTTATATTAAAATTGAAGATGTTGATAGCACCTGTCCCTCGGGTTGTTTTTAGAAAGAGTTAAATAATGAGAATAAATTATATGTAAATCAATTGGGATAGTGCATAGTGGATAGTGCATACTGGATAGTGCTGTGTATATGTTATAGCTATTTTCCTTTTAAATTTGTTTAATGAAATAATGGCTTTCTTGTAACATGAAAAAGTTTTTCATTTTCTAACTGTAAAATTATTTAATATTGAATATGCTTTTCCCAGCTGTATA
>NW_006954919.1:0-1089 GCF_000164805.1 Carlito syrichta
GGTTTCAAATTCCCTAGGAAGCTTCTGGGAGTCTTTCTTTTGATATCCAAACAACTTGAACTCTCCATCTCCAGGAAATGTCTCAGTGTCTTGCTGTGAAAGAAGCAGGAGTCTGGGTAATGGGAGTCCACATATATAGGATTCTGGATTACATGAGTCCTCAATCCCGAAAACCTAAGACGTCTCCCTAAGGCCTAAACAAACAACCAGACTTCGAGCACCCTCATGGTTTAGAGCTGTTTCCCATGTTGATATTACAAAACATTCTTTCCAGAGCTCCAGCAACATTCTGGTACTCTTGATAATTGCGATCGTGAGTCAGGCACTACAAGTCCATTTAGATACTCAGAACCTCTGAGGCCAGATGCCAGGACACAAGTAATCATCTCGGATTTTTTGTATGTAAGCGTTGACTTCAGTGTTACCTCGTACTCCAGAAACTTCTGGTGGTTCAGCTGTTTGAAATTAGGAATTAGGGTTGAGTTGTTCACAGTATTTACGAGGTACTATTGGAATGGCACCAGGAATCTTAGATTCAACGTCCGCAGGAATAATCTTGTCATCTTACTATTGGTATACAAGAGTCTGGATATCCAGGACAACAGGAAACATCTTGGCGTTTTGCTTAGAACGAAACAGGAATCTGGGTCACTGTGTCCCTTGAAAGTTTCTTCACGTGTTACTAAATAAGAGCCAGGAATCTCGGTTTCCATGTAACTTGCAAACATCTGGACAATTGCTACACTTATCCCTGGCTTAAGGCAGTGCTCATACCTAGGACTCGAAAGGGACTTTAGCTAGATGCATATCTGGAATCTGGCAGATATGATCCCCATATTATTCAGAGCTATGTCCTATATGCATACCACCAATCGGGCTTTACCGATCCCAAGGAACCTGTTGTGCCTCTTGATAGTTGTAACTCAGAATCTGGCCTACTGGTCCGTTTGTTCCACAGGGTCCTATAAGGCCGGATTTCACAATCCAAGGAATCATCTCGCCGTTTGTTAATGTGATCTCTGGCTTCAGGTTTACCTCATCATCCAAAAACTACTTCTGGACATTCTTTTTGGTATTCAGAATATGGGA
>NW_006954919.1:1637-4176 GCF_000164805.1 Carlito syrichta
AAGTGTCATTATAGATTCCCAGCAAACTTTCTGGTTGTCTTGATTGTTGCAACCAAGAATATGTCCCTTAAATTCAGTTAGGTTCCTCAGGACAACTAAAGCCAGGTTCCTGTACTGAAAGAATCATCTCGGCATATTTGTATGTAACTCTTGACTTAAAATGTACCCTGTAATCCTAAACTTCCATTTGTGCATCTACTTGATTTGGGCCTGGGATTTTGAGGTTACTGAATATGTTGTACATATTTTTGAAGGAAGCCAAAAATCACGAATTCCACGTCCCTGGAAAATAGCTGGGCATTCGTCTATTTTTATACAGAATCTTGGAGTGCAGATGCCAGGGAAAATCAGAGCATCTTACTGAGAATGAGAAGGGAATCTGGGTTCAGGAAATCCTCCATCACAAAAATTTATAAGGCCTCATGATAAGGTTTAATGAGGAGTCTGGACTCGTAGGTCCCTACATTTTTCAGAGCTACTTGCTGTGTGGATACCTAAAATCTCTCATTACAGATTCCCTAGAAGTTTGCAGTCCTCTTGACAATTGTAATCGAGGATCTGGGCCTACAATTCCGTTTGTTTCTTATGAACATCTTTGGCCATAATCCAGTTCCCCAGGTGTCAATTGACATTTTGCTACTAAATCCTTCGCTTCAGGTTGCCTTAAAATACAGAACTTTCTCATGGTTGGGCTGGTAGCATTTGGGATATTGGGTTTGCAATATTCCATATTTTGACAATTTCTTGTTAAGGGGACCATGGGAACTTGGACTACAGCTCCCAAGTACCACATCTGAGTCTTCCAATTGATATCCAAACAACTGTAAATCTACGTTCATCAGAAAATATTGAACGAATTTCTGAGAAAAAGCAGGAATCTGCGTTATGGGAGTCTTCATATACAGGAACCTACATTGCCTCTTGCTACAGAGGAATAAGGAATCTGGGTTACACGAGTCCTCACATTCCAAAAAACTACAGGGAGTCTTACTAAGTGATAAAAATGTATCATGGATTTGTCGCACAAATCTGGGGAATAAGATTCCTCATATACAGGAAAATTCACAGCCTCTTGCTAAGGACGAATAAGGAATCTGGGTTAACATATGGCTCAATCCTAAAAATCTGCAGGGCATCTTGCTAAGGGCTAAACAAGAATCAGGTTTTAGTAGCAAGAATGTGGGTATTGGGAGTCTTCACACACAGGAAACTACACAATCTGTTGCTAAGAAAGAATAAGGAATCTGGTTTTCCTGTATCCTCAATGCCAAAAATCGACTGGGCATCTTGATAAGGGCTAAACAAGAATCAGGATTTCGAAGCAGGAATCTGGGGAATGGGAGACCTCATATGCAGGAAACTACAGGGGCGCTTTCTACAGAAGAATAAAGAATTGGGTTTCCATGAGTCTTCAATTCCAAAATGTACAGGACGTCTTGCTAAGTTCTACAAAACTCTGGACTTCGATGTCCCCAAATTTTTCTGAGCTGTTTCCTACTTGGATCTTATTAATCAGTCATTCCAGAAGACCAGCAACATTCTGGTCCTCTCGATAGTTTAAATGGTATTATGGCACTAGAAGTCCATTTAGATTCTGGATCCTCTAACGCCAAATTCCAGGACACAAGTAATCATCTCGGTTCTTTTGAATGTGAGCCCTGAGTTCAGGGTTAAGTCGTAGGCAAGAAACATCTGGTAGTGCAGCTATTCGGGATTAGTAACTTGAGTTTAGATGTTGCACCATTTTTAGAAGTTAATTTTGGGAGGGCACCAGGTTCTTGGCTTCCATGTCTACAGGACATTCTGGAGTCTTTCCATTGGGAGCCAAGAATCTGGACTTCCAGGTCACCGGGAACCATTTGGTCATATTGCTGAGAATGAAGCATGAATCTGGGACACTATGTATTCAGAAAGCTTCTACTCATGTTACCAATGTGGAACAAGGAAGATCAGTTTCCATGTGACCAGCAAACTTCTGAGCAGTTGCTAATTTTTCCCTGTCTTCAGGTAGTTCTCAAAACTAGAAGTCTACAGTATATTTCTAAATGCTAATCAGGAATTTTGGAGTCTTGTTTCTCACATTTTTCAAAACTTATTCCTATATCCATACCACAAATCTGACATTACCGATCCCCAGTGACCTGCTGCTCCCCTTGTTAGTTGTAACAGAGAATGTGGCCATCTACTCCGCTTGTTTGGCAGGAGCCTGAAAGGCCAGATTCCACAACACAAGGAATCATCTCCCCATTTTATAATGTAATTTCTGGCTTCATGTTTTCCTCCTAATTCCAAAACTACTGCTGGAATTTCTCATTGATATTCAAAACCTGATTGTAGGAGCTCCTACATACTTCGGACATATTCTTAAAGGGGATCCAGCAATCTTGGATTCCAAGGCCCTGGTCACCATTTGGGCATATGTGTATTGGTATTTAATAGTTTGTACTTCCACTTCGCCGGGGGTCTCATTAAGAACAAAAAAACCTGAGTTATGGGAGTCACCAATTCCAGAATTCTACAGAGCCACATTATAAGGGAT
>NW_006954920.1:0-6460 GCF_000164805.1 Carlito syrichta
CACAGAGGAGCACTAGTCACTGTGGTAACCATTATGGAGGAGGGTCAGGCACAGGTCACAAATCATAGAGAAGACCGGGTCAGTGGAGCACCCTAAATGCAGTGGACCAGTCACTTGTGCAACCATATGGAGGAGATGCCATCACTGGGGAACCAATAATATAGGCAGCTCAGTCACTCTGGCAAACATCACAGAGGAGTGTAAGTTACTGAGGTATCCATAGTGAAGGAGGGTCAGTATTCACCGATCACAGACCTGGGGTAGTCACTGGGGCACTAATTATTGAAAAGGCCAAGTAAGAGAGACACCCATCATAGATGAGGTCCATTCACTAGGGTAGCCATAATGGAATATCAGTCACTGGGGCACCCCTTTAGGGGAGGCCATTCACAGGGGGCATCTATCAGAGAGGAGAGACTGTAACTGCCAATCACAGAGGAGATCCATTCACTGGGACACCAATCACATATAAGGTCTAGTTATTGGACTGGTTGCTGGAAAACCAATGACAGAGGAGAGCCAGTCACTAGGGCACCCATTATTATGGATGCCATAAAACAGGGACACCCATCAGAGGAGGTCTAAGCACTAGGGCAACCATTATTGATTAGGGTCAGTAACTTGGGCACCAATGACATAGAGGACCAATCAGTGGGGCACCCATCATAGAGAACAACCAGTCACTGGGGCTTCCATCAGACAGAAGTTCTAATCACTTGGACACATATTATAAAGGAGTGATAGGCACTGGGGCAATCATCACAGAATAAGACTGCTTACTTAGACACCCATCAGAGAAGAGAAAGCTTCACTGGGGCAACCATCATAGAAGACAGTCACTGGGAACCCCATCACAGAGGAGAGTCAGTCACTGGGACACTCGTTAGGAGGGACTAAATCACTGAAGCACTAATTACAGAGGAGGTCCACTAACTGGGACAACAATCACAGAGTAGGCAAAATCACTGTGTACCCATCACAATGGAGGATCCTTCATTAGGGCATTCTTCACAGAGGAGTGCCAATCACTGGACACGCATTAGAAAGGAGGTCGAGTCACTGGCTCATGCATTATAAAGGAGGGGCTGTGCATTATCGAGGAGGCCCAGTCTCTGTGGCACACATCACAAATGAGGGCTTATAACAGGGACACCACTATGGAGAAGGCCTAGTTATTGGACCACCCATCACAGACTAGGGCTAGTAACTGAGGCATCATTATAGAGGAGGCCAGTCACTGGGACAACCATCATAGAGAAGGGCCAGTCACTGGGACACCCCCATCACAGTGAAAAACAAGATATTGAGGCACTAATTATAGTGGAGGGCCAGTCACTGTGGCATCCATTTTAAATGAGGGACTGTCACTGGGGCACCCATCACAGAGCAGTACCAGTTCCTGGGGATCATATTACAGAGGAGGGAAAGGCAAAGGGCACCCACCACAGAAGAAGACTACTCACAGGGCAGGGACACCTATCAGAGAGTAGAGCACATCACTGGGATAATCATTACAAAGGTGAGCTAGTCGCTGGGGCATGCATCGCAGAGGACAGCAATTCACTGGGGCATGCTTCACAAAAGAGCCAGTCACTGAGTCACACAACATAAAGGAGGACCAGTCACTGAGGCACTCATAATAGAAGGGGACCAGTCACTGAGGCACCCATTAGGAGGTGCTCAGGCATGGGCTATGATCCCAGAGAAGGACCAATAACTGAGGCAGCCAACACAGAGAAGGGAAAGTCAGTGTGGCAACCATCACAGGAGGAGGGCTTGTCACTGGGGAACCAGACAGGGATCAATCACTTAAACACCCATTATCAGTTAGGCCCTGGCACTGAGGCATCCATCTATCACAGAGGAAAGCAAGCCACTGGGACACAAGTTACAGAGGCGAGCCAGTTATGGAGGCACCCATTAGAGAGAAGGGCATGTTATTAGGGCTCACATTATAGGGTAGGCCCAGTTACTAAATCATCCATGACAGAGATGATCGAGGCAGAAAGACATCCATTTGGGAGGAGGGCCAGTCATTGCGGGTACAAATCGCCGAGGAGGCACAGTCACTGGGCAACAAAAATGGAGGAGGGTCAGGCACTGATTCACACATTGTGTAGCAGATCCAGTCACTGGAGCTGCAGTCACAGAGGAAAGCTTGTCACTGACGCACATATCACAGACTAGGTTTTGTCACTTTGGCACTCATTACAGAAGACGGCCAGTCATTAGAGAACCAATCTCACAGGAGGCCAATTTATTATGACACCTATCACTAATAACTGGGACACCAATCATATATAAAGGTCAGTCACTGGGGCACCCATTAGAGAAGAGAAACAGTCACTGGGGAACACATGAAAGAGGAATGCTAGTAACTGAGGAACTCATTCCAGAGGAGGACCAGACACTGGTGCACCCAGTGGAAGGCAAATCACTGGGGAACTGGTCACAGTGGAAGGCCAGTTACTGGGGCATGCATCAGAAAGGAGGCCTGGTCACTGGAGAACCCATTACAGAGGAGGGCTAGTCACATGTGCACCCATTACAGCAGAAGTCTAATAAGTAGGACAATAATAACATAGATTGGATAGATCCTGAAACTATGATCACTGAAGAGTACTAGTCTTTGGGATGCCCCTCATAGAGGAGAGCTTTGTACTGAGGCTCCCATCATAAAGGAGACTCATTAACTGGGACATCCATTATGGAGGATGGCTGATCACTGGTGCACCCATCACAGTAGTGGCAGCCACTAGGGCACTATTATGCAGGAGCATGAATCACTGGTTCATCCATTTTGGAGAGACAGTTATTATGGAGGAGGACCAGAAACGCAGGCACCCATCACAGTGGAGGGCTAGTCACCAATTTTGGAGGTGGCCGAGTTACAAGGACACTCATCATAAAAGAGAGAAAGCAATTGTGGAACCCATCACAGAGGATTATCATTCATTTGGACACCAATTAGAGGAAGTCCAGTTACTGGAACACCCATTATGGAAGATGCCCAGTCATGTTGAGGCACATCACAGGGGAGGGCTAGTCACTGAGGCACACATCCCAGAAGAGAGTCAGTAACTGGAATACTCATTACAGAGGAGAACCAGTCAGTGGGGTATCCAGCACAGAGGAGAACAAGTAAATTAGACACCCATCAAAGAAGGAGCTAGTCACAAGGACACCCACAATGGAAGTCCAGTATCTTGTGGACTGCCAGCCACTGGGGTACCCTTCACAGATGAGGACCAGTCACTGGGAAAATGATTACAGATGAGAGCCAGTCATTGAAGCAACTATCACAAAGCAGAGCCAGTCAATTAGAAACTAAACAAAGAGCTGGTAGTCACTGAGGCACCCATTACGGGGGAAAGTCAGTCACTGGGGTCACAATCACAGAGAAATCCAGTTTCTGGGACACCCAACACAGAGGAAACCAGTAATTGAGGCCTCCTTACACAGGAGGGCTAGACAAGGAGCAGCTATCTCAGAAGAGGTCCATTCAATGGTGCACCCATCACAGAGAAAGGCAAGTCACTGGGACACCCATCTCAGATGAAGAGCAGTCATTGGGGTATCCATAACAGGGAAGGGCATTCAGTAGGGCACCCATCACAGAGATTGGCCTGTAACAGGAGCACTCCTCAAAGAAAAGGTTTAGTCATATGGAGAGGGCTAGTCACACCTCAAGAGGAGAGCTAGTCACTGAGACAACCACACAGAGGAAGGCTTGTCACTGTGGTACTGATGAAAGAATAGGGTGAGTCACTGGTGTACCACATTTGGAGGAGGGCCACTCATTGAGGCACCAATCAAAGAGGAGATCCATTTAATTGAGAATTTATTATGGAGGAGGCCCAGTCAGTGAGACATCCTTCACAGAGTACGGCAAATCACTGAGGTAGAGGAGGTAGAGGAGACTGGGAACCCATCACAGAGGAGGGCTAGTCTCTGGGACACCCATTTGGTGACATCCCCAATACTGGGATACTCATCATATAAGAGGCTATTCACTGAAACACCCATCAAAGAGGATGACTAGTCATTAGGCACCCATTATAGAGGAGAACCAGTCACTGTGACACCCATCACAGAGCAGGGCTAGTCACTGGGGAAAACTTTATTTATAAAGGTCAGTCACAGGTACACCAATCACAGAGGAGACCCAGTCACTAGGACACATATTATGGATGGGGTACGGTCATTGATATTCCAATCACAAAGGAAGTTCAGTACAGGGGTACCCATTATGAAGGAGGCCCAGTAAGTGAGACACCTATCAAGGAAGAAGGCTATTCCCTGGGGCAACCATTATGGAGGAGGGCGAGTCATTGTTTCCCAAATCAGAGAGAAGGTCCATTTATAAAGGAGCTCATAATGGAAGAGGGTGTAGTCACTGGGTAGCCAATCAGCAGAAAGCCAGTCACTGGGAAATGCATCAGAGGACAGCATGTCACTGGGGCATCCACTTAGGAAAAGGCAAACCACTGGGACTACCATTACAGATGAGAGTCAGTCATTGTAGCACCCATCACACAAGAGGGTCATTCACTATGGCACCCACCAGAGTAGGGTGAGTCACTGGAGCACCCACTACAAAGCAGGACAAGCCATTGAGGTACCCATCTAAGAGGGGCAGTCACTGTGGTACACATCAAAGAGGAGGACCAGTAGCAAATGCACACATCACAGAGGAGGGCTAGTCACTGGGACATTTGTCACAGTTGCGGGCATCTCACTGTGTCACCCGTAAGAGATAAGGACCAGATGCTGATGCACCAATAATTAAGGAGAGCCAGGTACTACAGCAGCCATCAGAGAGGCAAGTCTTTCTTGGGTGCACTTCTCACAGAGAAGGGTTATTTACTGGGACACCCAACACAGGAGAGTTAGTCACAGTGGCATCTATAACAGAGGAGGTCCTGCCACTGGGGCACCCCGTATTGTGGAGGATTATTTACTGGAAGTCTTCTCATAAAAGGGATTGACAATGGCGTAAGTAACCATTATGCAGAAGAATCAGTCATTGTTTCACCAATCACAGGGGGTATACAGTCATTGGGGCACTAATAATGAAAGTGGGTCTGTCACTATCGTGCATCTAATGTGTAGTAGGCCCAATTATGGGAGCAAGGATCACAGAAGAGTTTCTGTCACTGGGATGCACGTCACAGTGGAAAACCAGACACAGGGACACCCATCACGGAAGAGAACCAGTCACTTGGGCAGCCATTATGGAGGAGACTCTGTCTCTAGGGAAACAGTTGCAGAGGAGGGATAGTCACTAGGACACCTATTATAGAGGACAGCCAGTCACTGGGGCATAAATTACAGGGGACATTCATTCACTAGAGTGTCCATCACAGAAGTGAGAGTAACGGGCCAACCTTACAGAAGAAAGTTGGCCACTGATTCACCTATCACAAAGGAGGGCCTGTAACAAGCACACCAATTACAGAGGAGGGCTAGTCACCTGATCACCAATCACAGAGGAGACACAGTCAGTAAGACACCAATCACATAGAAGGGCCAATCACTTAGACACACATTACAGAGGAGGCTCAATCACTTGGGCATGCATTAGAAAGACGGACAAATCATAGTCATTGATCACACAGGATTACCTATTACTGGGGCACCCCTCTCAGAAGAGGCCCTGTTACTGGGGTACTCATCACATAAAAGGCTTATTCACTGGGGCACTGATCACAGAGACAGCCTGGTCACTGCAGAAAACATCAGCAAGAACAGGTATTCACTGAGAAACCCATGACAGAGAAGGACAAGTCTCTGAGAAATCCATCAGAGAGTAAGGCTAGTCATTGAGGGACCCATGACTGGAACAATCACTGGGGCATGCATTATAGAGGAGGGCCAGTCACTAGGACTCTTACCACAGAGGAGAACCAGTCACTGGTGCACCCATAACATAGGACAGGCCGTCACTGGAACACCCATCACAAAGGTGAGCTAGTCACTAGAGCACTCATTGAAGAGGAGGTCAGTCATTGGGAAACTATCATAGATGAAGTCAATCATGGAACTAAAATCACAAAAGAGGGTTTGTAACTGGGGCACCAATTGCAGAGGAGAGCAAGTTACTGGAACTCTGATCACAGGCGAGGTCTTGCCATGAGACTCAAAACACAGAGGTGGGATATCCCTGAATCACCCCTCACAGAAGAGCATCAGTCACTGTGGCAATAATTACAGAGGAGGACCAGACACTAACACACACATCACAGAATAGAGACAGTCACTGTGGCACCTGTCACAGAGAAGGACAGTCACTGGCACCAAACACAGAAGAGGAGCAGTCAATGGAGTACCCATAAGAGGAGGGACAGTCACTGTGACACTTATCACAGAGGCATGCCAGTTATGGGGACACCCCTAATGCAGGAGGACTACTCATTGGGGGCGCTCATTTAGAGGAGGCCCAGGCAATGAGGCATCTATC
>NW_006954921.1:0-495 GCF_000164805.1 Carlito syrichta
CTTTTGTTTACGTAGTACAAAGGTGATATTGCATAACTATTTTCTCAGCTAACTTGTTCACAAAAATGCTTTGATCCCTTAAGAGTGATATGGACAGAATGGGGCTGTTTTGTATCCTGTAAGGCAGTTGAATTGCTGTCATGTGACTTTGCTCATCGAGTCACTTGTGTCCTTTGCCACCAAAGTCTGGTTCCTCGATAGACTTGCAGCAAGTGTCCTGTCTAAGCCACAGCAGCCACGATGTCTGCTGGTAGTTCCAGTCCAGTAATGTGAGTCCAGTTCTCAGTGGTCAACCAAGATTCAGAAGGGGTAGGGGAGTGGGGCGGGTAGGAGAGAGAGCAGATGGGGAGAGACGGAGAGAGCAGGGGGGGAAGGGGAAGAAAGAAAAACGGAGGAGGATGGTGATTAGGGGGCAGGAGAAGAGCCAGAGAGAGCAGTGTTGAGAGAATGGCCCCGGGAAATCTGAAAGGTTGGGATGGGTTGGTATGCCTGAGC
>NW_006954921.1:2122-5903 GCF_000164805.1 Carlito syrichta
CCTACATTTTTCCTTCAAGTAAACACATGTAACTGAGTTCAGTGAGAACTAAGCGCATATCTAAAAAAGGAATTTGGTTTCAATGCCTTTCACTGACTGTAAATAAATTGCTAGTGAGACTGTAGATCTGAGGATTTCACTCTATTAAGCCTAGCTCTGAAGAAATGCTGAATTCAATAAATAATGATTTAAGAAACTTGGATGTGTCAACTTTTAAAACACAGTGGAACTTCAAATAACTTCAAAATGAGGAAAAGCTTTTATGAGCTGTAGTGTTAAAATGCAGATGTTAGTCACAGGTTAGGTTCTTAAAAATACAAAAAAAATGCAGCATTATTCGTGAAAAAACATACAGTCATGCACTGCATGGTGAGGCGATCTTTTGGTCAACCACGGGCCACATATACCACACCAGCCCCTTAAGATTATAATGGAGCTGAAAAGTTTCTGTTGCCCAGTAACGTCATAGCTGTTGAAAGGTCATAGCCAATGCATTAGTCATGTGTTTGTGGTGATGCTGGTGTCAACAAACACTGCACTGACAGTATATCAACATCTAGCACATACAATTTTATGCAGTATGTAATATTTGATCATGATAATCAATGATTGTTGCTGGTCTATGTATTTACTAGTCTATGATTTTATCATTATTTTAGAGTGTACTTCACACACATGCACACACACACACACACACACACAAATTAACTTTAAAACAGCCTTATAGGGAGGGGGATCAGGGTTGAAAAACTTCCTTAGGGGGTCCCACACTCACCACCAATGGGTGGAAGAAGTCCAAAGCTCCCCATCTTATGAGATTCCTGTGTAAATGAGTCTTCGCATGTGCCTGTTGAATCCAAAATAAAGTAAAACTAATTTCAATAAACTGGCCTTGGGCAGGTCCTTCTGGAAGAGTTCCAGAAGAATGCATTCCTGTCATAGGGGGGAGACAGCTCTACGCACCATGTGGCCCCCGAAAACCTTCCAGTGGGACAAGGCATGAAGGGAGAAAACAGTGGTATTGATGACCCTGACCCTGTGTAGGCCGAGACTGATGTGTGTGTGTCTGTGCGTTAGTTCTTAACAAAAAAATGTAAAATTAGGAAGTCAATTTTTTACAAAGAAAAGAGTTTAAGGAAAAAGTATCTAATGAGAGAAAATGTTTCTGTACAGCTCCAACATGCTTGTGTTTTAAGCTAAGTGTTATTATGTGAGTCAAAAATTTAAAAACATTAAAAAGCTTATAAAGCAAAAAAGTTACAGTAAGCAAAGGTTAATCTATTATTGAAGAAGAATGCATTTGTAAATTGTGAGTAACCTCAGTGTAGAGTGTTTACGAAGTCTGCAGTCATGTATGGTGATGTCCTAGACCTTCATGTTCACTCAACACTGACTCATTCACGCAGAATAGCTTCCAGTCCTGCAAGCGTTATTCCCAGTAAGTGTCCTGTACAAGGGTATCCTATAGGACATATTTTTACTGTACCTTTTCTACGTTTAGATGCTTATATATATATATAGATGCACAAATATCTTTGAGTCACAATTACCTATGGTATTAAGAACGGTAAGATGTTGTACAGTTTTATAGACCAAGAGCCTAGGTGTGTGGCAGCTAGACCATCTAGGTCTGTGAGTACACTCTACGATGGTCACACAGGGAAAAAGTCACCTAATGATGCATTTCTCAGAATGTATCCTGTTGTTAAGCAATGGCTGTGTGTGTGTGTGCGTGAATGTGTGTATACATTCTGTATGCCTACTGCATACATAGTATATATACATACAATCCTGTACATTATACATATGTAAAGCTACATGTATAGACATGTACACGCATATGTATAAAAAGGTAAATATGCTAACATATAATATATTGATATATTACTTATATATTAATCAATATTACCAGGATGTCCTAAGTATATATTAACATATCCTTAAATATATACTATCTTATGGCAACCCCCCCTTGGGTCCCCTTCTACTCTGGAAGCTTTTCTGTCCTTTCAATAAATCTTGCTTTCATATATATATATATAAAATCATATTGTCATAATATATCATATTGTATCATGTGTATATACATAATTTGAAATGTGCTATAATAAACACTAATATACTTTTTAAAAATGGAAAGAAATGTAGTTTCCTTTCTATCTGTGTTTCAAAGAATGATTACTATATTTTTCTGATTTTATTACATTAACTGTGATCAGTCAATGTAATTTTGATTTTGATTGTTTCTTAGAGTACAGTATGAAGATCTCCAGCCTCAGATTTTCTAAGGATGTGGCTCAGGATTTTGTAATTTTCTGAAGAACCATTTTCCCAAGAAATTTATGCTAACAAAAGGCCCAGGCTCCCAGGACGGTTACTAAAGATGGACAGTAGGGGGCAGAGGTGCCCACACTTCTTTGATATTAGTAGCTCCTTTGTGTTGTTTTTCCCCCTAGAGAGGAGGAAACCTTCTGACTTCAGTCGCCTACTCCATTTAAAACCTTAAATAAAGATTTCTTGCTTGTCCTTTTGCTTTTCTGTCTCCGGACAAGTAGTTGTTATCATTGTAAATGTAATACAAATTCATTGAACGAAATTAGGAAAACAATAAAGATATAACAACAGGCACAGAACCAGAAATGAATCACTCAAATTCCCATCATCAAGGAATAAATATTCTGATAATATTTTGTTCTTGCTTATATATATATATATATATATTTGTATGTTTTTGCACATATATGAAACTTATAAAATGTATAGAAAATATACAATAGTATAAACAAAGTTATATTGCATATGTCATATTTATATCCTATGTCATACCCATCATATCATATATATCCAGTTTTGTTTTGGTTTTTTTTGAGTTGGAGTCTCACTCTGTCGCCCAGACTGGAGTGCAGTGGCCGCTTCCGGCCACCGCAGTCTCGACCTGCTGGGCTCCAGTGATCCTTCCACCTCAGCCTTCCAAGTAGCTGAAACTACAGGCACGCGCTACCATGCCCAGCTAATTTTTGATTTATTGTAGAGATGAGGTCTCGCCAAGTTGCCCAGGTGGGTCTCGAACCTGTGGGCTCAGGTAATCCACTCTCCTCAGCCTCCCAAAGGTGCGGGATTACAGGCTGAGCCACCGAGCCCGGCTCCAGTTTTTTTTTTAATGATAATCACTTTGAAATATTCAAGTATAAGTTTTGTTTCTCTCGTCACTTAAATTATATGTTTTATGAGTCTTGGTAGTGAACAGATAAAGTTCATTACAAAATGCACCAGGCTTAAGCAATTTTCCAGAGGGATTAAGATTTGTAGTGACCATAGGCTATGTGAAAGAAAAAGAAAGAGGTGTGCCTCATTTTCTTCAGCACAACTTGGGTCACAGAGACCTAGAGTAAGCAAGTTCATTACAGACTCATATTGTTTCATGCCCTGGCACCACGAGGTTGTTTTGTTGCAAAGAGCCTTAACCAATTCAAAGGTGTCAAAGCACATTTTCAAATTTCAGCATATCTCCATCACATTGTCCATCAACTCTCACCTTATATGTGCTTAAGTGGCACCTATTTTGTGCCTAAAAGAATTCCCTCTTGAGATTTTCTAGCTTTCTTTAGACCTATTTTCTGCAGTATTTTTAAAGAATATTTTTCAATCATTTCTCCTCTCTATTATAAAACTTGGAAAGCTCTGCTTTCAGACTGGCAAGAACATTAAATCAGTTAAGCTTACTCTTGCTCTTAATAAATATTTGGGGAGTGACTATGTCCCCCAAAAGCTCATGTGTTGG
>NW_006954921.1:6463-11278 GCF_000164805.1 Carlito syrichta
CCATCAGCAGGACAGGTGAATATTATTGCTAGCTGGTCATAAACTGGAATATACTAGTCCCTGGATTTTTGTATTTCTGAAACTGTCTACTAAAATTGTCTTGTTTTCTCCTTCCAACAATTTAAACAAATAAACAAAGCCACTAAAAGGATGTGGTGCTATATGTGTGAATTAAAATTTCCATGTCAATGGAAAGAACTGAAGGTACCTAATCCCTCTCGCTCATGAATGAATGACTCCATTCATGTCATTGATGGGAATGGTTTGTTGTCCTCTCCACATGATACCTAGGTGAATTTAGTGTAGATATTTTTACGTTTTGTCAAAATAATATTTTTTAAAACTGAACTAAGTAAACTAAATTTCTGTAAGAGAATATGGCTGCTTTTGCCACATAACCTATTGCACCTGAAGTTTTGGGCATCTCTGTGAAGACAAAGAGCAAGCTCAATGGAAATAAAGTTGCTTAATAACTGCAGATTTGTGTTTGAGTAAAAGATCACCTCAGAGAACAGTGGAGAGTAAATTGAGTACTCAGAGCTAAAGAGAGATAATTCCTGAAACAAAAAATATAAGGCAGAATAAAGGAGCCAGATGAAATTCATGCTCCAGTTTGAGAGTTTAGCGAGGTGGTCAAGTTTAAGGGCTATGAGGTACTGCAATAGAAGGAAGAAGGTTAAGTTGTCAGATTGCAGAGGGCAGAATCAAAGAAGAAAATAGCCACCCACTGACACTATTTTCTCAAAATATGGATCTGATCTCATTCTTATTTAGTGACTTGAGATTGATGATTCAGTGCTATGGGAAGCCTAGAACAGCATAGTCCCACCCAACAGTGACAAGAGATGGAATATGGTAATCTTTTAATTATTAGTTATGAAACAAATTGGTTGCAAAAATGGGGAGTTATTTATGATGCCATTGTGTCTGTGTACTATGGCCCCAGGCAGCCTCACAAAGCTTCTGGTGGTGCTGGTGAGATGGATTTTCTATAGTCTGTTTCTTTATTTGTTCATATAACATTGACTGTGTGGGGAAAAAAATTATTTGGTGCCATTTAGAAGTAGCTTGTGTTTTATTTTATAAGCTTTAAGATTATGGACAAATAATGTAAAAGTTGTATATCTTGTCAGCCTAGTGACCTGTGAGATACTACCCTAATACTTTGCAGGTTTCCAAATAAAATCTATTAAACCGGTCTGAAAACATATATGCATGTTTTAAACAAGGTTAGCGACCAATTGTTTCTCTATTTAATTTTCCTTATTTACTTTTTATTAGTGAGAAGCCCTTCACCTCCAATTTTATGTCCACATTTTTACATAGTTCATAGCAGGAACTATGCTCTTAGCAAACAAAAATGAAAGCAATATTCTCATTTTCCTTTGGAAAACTCACTCATCTGGGAAGGAGTCACCCTGTGTTGCTTCACACAGACCAAGCCTGAAGCTTCCCACCTGATTTTTATGTGAGTGCATTCATCTCTCAAGTTCAGTTGATTATTTTGTTTCTCAAGATACATCATTATTGAAACAGAAGACAAGGCAGAGGAAATAAGGAGAACAGACCTTAACTGTATAAAGTAGTGAAAGCTGACAGTCTATATAGGAAGAACAAATAAGCTCACAGGTAGTACATAGGAGTTAAAAAGCATGGTGAACTATGAGGTGGGTATTTACAGAAGGGCAACTCAGTTCAGATGCTTAACTCAGTTGGCATCAGTCACCCAAGACCTCATTCATGTCAAACCCCTTAATTTTCCCTACTGAATGCTCCCCATCCTCACCATGAATGGAGGGGTGCCATGTCTGATTCTTCTCTTGAGTTTTTCAGTTCTGCACATTTAACCAACTAATATGTGCATGAATATTTCAATGTTGACCCAGACCTTTACACTTGGGTCAAGATAGTTTTCTCAGCAAACTGAGTCTAAATCCTAGGTGGTCAGGTAAGTGCTAGGTGGTGTTAATGGTGAGAGGCAACATACAACAGTGATGACTCCTAAATCCTGCTGAATATGAATCCTTGATAAGCTTGAAGGGTGTCAGCCCAAAACATTGCATTAAGCTCTTGATCATGAGGGTCAATTGTAACATCACATAATAAGTTACAGTCAATTTTCCCAGTCACTCTAGTTTTAGGAAGAAAAAGACAGCAGTCTGAATAAATCAGAGAGAAAAGAAAAAAAAAAGAAAAGAAAATGAAAATATAAGCCAAAATTGAGCTCTTTGTGCAATATGTTCAGGGCATTAGAGAGTAGAATAAAATGGAAATTCAGAGAACTCCTCACTCATGAAATGAATATTTTGTGATCAGGTTAATGTTTTTCAATCTATTGAGTCAGAGTCTGGGTTAGTCACACACTTTAGGTGACAGGCACCAAAATATCCTCAAGATTAACCAAAGAGTGCTGTTTAAAATTGCAAAGCAAATACATCCTTCCAAAAGGCACCTCTTCACTTTCCACTGACTAACCTCCTGCATTATATTTTCACTTAAAGCATTACATTTGGGATGTAAATAGACATGGTACTGCACAGCTCTATTATTTTCATGACAGAAGACTGATTAGGGTGATTGAGAGGTTTATAATATGTCATGCTTTCTCAGATCAAAACCACATTTCTCCCAATGCCACCTAATATTTCAATTCCAGAAATATATGTTATAAAGAATCTGAGTCCTTTTACTTTTTGTTGTATATGTAAGGAAAAGAAAGCATCAATTTAAAATTAATGTAAAAATCCCACAGATGTCACTTAAAATCAAATAGTAGGCAATATAGCCTGGCAGCCATCATCATGCTCAATGTTTTTATGACACAGAAAACACGGCAATCAGGTTAAACAAATAGTATTTTTTATTAAATGTCACTCAGTCTCCGGGTTGGGTATCACCAGGTTTCACTAGCTGACTCAATCACTGTAGTTACAATCAAAAGACAGCTTGGGTTGGAACCTGCTATTCCTATCAGGCAGCTTGTGGCTCTGAGAGGGAAAGTAAGGGAACAAAGTAAAACAAAAATAGAAAACACTTCAGATAAAGTTTCCAGATGAGGAAGAAAGTGGAAACTTTTGCATTGTGTACTTAAATAAAGCGTGTATTTTCTTTCTTTTCTTTTTTTTTCTTTTTGAGTTGGAGTCTCACTCTGTCACCAGACTGGTGTGCAGTGGCTGCTCCCAGGCACCACAGCCTCAACCTGCTGGGCTACAGAGATTCTTCCACCTCAGCCTTCCAAGTAGCTGGAACTACAGGTGTGTACTAACACACCCGGCTAATTTTTTGATTTATTGTAGAGATGAGGACTCACCAAGTTGCCCAGGTGGATCTCGAACCTGCAGGCTCAGGCAATTCACTCACCTCAGCCTCCCAAGGTGCAGGATTACAGGCTGAGCCACTAATCCCGGCTAAAATGTGTACTTTCTAAAGCTTGAAATCAGGTGGCCAAGGAAGCCTGAGTTTCACAAGGTCTCATTTATTTCAGAATCCTGTATTTCCTACATAAAGAAAATGTAGCCCCATAGATGAGAAGCCAAACCCTGTAATATATTTAAAGACGTTGATTTTGAGCCAAATACAATTGACCATGGCCCGAGGCACAGTCCCAAGAGGTCCTGAGAACACACATCCAAGTTCGTTGGGTTGCAGCTGGATTTTATACATTTGAGAGAGCCAGGAGGTTACAGGCAGGGAACATAAATCAATACATGTAAGACAAATGTTAATTTGGCCCAGAAAGGCAGGACATCTTGGAGTGAAGCTTCCAAGTTAGATGTGGGTTTTAGGGATCCTTTCATTGACAATTGGTTGAGAAAATTAAACTATTTTCTCAAACTTGAAAGTAGTAGAAAAGAATGTCTGAGTTAAGCTGTAAGGGTTGTGGAGACCAAGCTTATTATTATTTACATGAGGTCTCCAAGTAGTAGACTTCAGAAAGAACAGGTGGTCAATGTTTTAAAAGACCTCAGATTCTTTTTTACCAAAGGAGAGTTTTTACAAATGCAAATATTTGCCCACAGAAGATGACCTTGCAGTGCTATTTCAAAATATTTCCAAAAATATATTTTTGGATAAAATATTTGTATTTCTGCTGGAGTCCAGCTCCAGCGGGTCAGGTCTTCCTGAAAGAGGGATGGCGTCGGTGCAGGAGAAAAAACTTGGACACTGACTCTGCTGCAAGCAGGACAAATGCCGATTTATTGTCTTTTCCAACTCCTTTTATACCCTACATGTTTTTTGTTTTCAAGGCATTCAGTTACAATTTAATGGACCGGACAGGCAATGTATCTTTGTTCATCCTGTTTTGATCTGAAAACATTATCATCCTAAACATTAACTATAAATCTTATAAACTCCTAACATTTTTTAATGATTACCATTTCTTAATGTCCATACAAAACTTACTTATTCCTATAACTATTACATTATAAATCACTACCAATTTTTAAGCACTATAATTGTCAGACTGTACAGAACTTTTTGGCTGCACCAATAACAAAAGTAGAAGAAGCAAGGGTCTAAGCTGCCCAGGTTCACTTTGCAACCCGGGGTCTTCAGCCTCCTGGACTTTGTCAGCAGGCAGGCATCCATGGCTGGCTCCCAACATATTTCCTTTGGGAATTGTTATCTGTCGTGAGATGCTAGGACAGAGCCAGGTTGAGATTTGGTAACTTGCTGCCACAGAGTTGGTTTTGTCAGTCTTATGATATCTATTTTAATGCTTAAACTTCAAAAGGGAAGTGGTGAAATGAGGTGTATCCAATCTCTTTTTCTGTTGTTGCCTGGAGTTTAGTTTTTCGGGTTTCCCCTGATCCA
>NW_006954922.1:0-1553 GCF_000164805.1 Carlito syrichta
AGAAGCCCCACTGTTTCTGGAAATGACTATAGTAGATATACATACACTATGAAACTTGTGACAAATGCCTCTAGAATTACATACAGACCCTTTAGGTTTTAGATAAGTCCATAACATTTTTCTGCTAACAATCATTATGCAATTGAAAAATAGCCTTTGCAGGCCAGGCTCGGTGGCTCAACCTGTAATCCCGTGCTTTGGGAGGCTGAGGTGAGTGGATTGCCTGAGCCCGCGGGTTTGAGACCCACCTGGGCAACTTGGCGAGACCTCATCTCTACAATAAATCAAAAAATTATCCGGGCTTGGTAGCCCGTGCCTATAGTTCCAGCTACTTGAAAGGCTGAGGCGGAAGGATCGCCGGAGCCCAGCAGGTCGAGGCTGTGGTGGCCGGGAGTGGCCACTGCACTCCAGGCTGGGTGACAGAGTGAGACTCCAACTCAAAAAAAAAAGAAAGAAAGAAAAATAGCCTTTGCAATGCTATAGTTCCTGGACTGAAAACCTCTGACCATGGGACACAAAGAAACAATGTATACCAAAAAGTATATCATGATCTGAGAAATATTTGATCTGTTGAATCATAAAGTTAGATGTCGGTGACCTGCACTGACCAGAGGGAGGGTTAGGACCGCACCGGTGAATCAGAGACGGAGAGAAGAAAACTACTCGGAGGCAGCTCTTCTGGGTTCAGCCTGGCCAAGACCGAAGCCGATTTTATTCAAACCTTTTCCAACTTATATACCATTTTCTATACCCTCCAGCAATGTGATAATCACTCACTGGGGGCGTACAAGTTTCGTGCTTTACAAACTATGCATCACAAGACCACCACGAGATCTGCAATTTCCAAGCAAACAATTCAAATTCCATGATGCCTGCCGTGCTTACATCAAGGTCACAGGTGCACAATTTCAATACAAATCGTCCAAAGTGTTTTCCATAATGTTCAACGAATCATTCATATTATACTCTTTGCTCTATACCCTGATTAATACAAAAAACTTTCCTGAGTTAACTCTAGGTTCAATCCAAGTTCACTGATTCCCAATATTTTTAACAATTAATATTATCAACTTAACACTATACTATTAACCTATTACAATTTAACATAATGCCTTATAACTCAGTTAAAACTTATTCTTAAACTACAAAACTTTACTATAATTCATGTTTCATATGTCTAAACTTTAATTTTCATATGATCTAGTTATTGGACTTTAATACTATGCTATATCCTATTAAGCTAATACCTTATCGTTAATTCTTTTATAAATCATATAGTAACTATTACACTTGAATAATGTAGCAAAAGGAATCAAAACAGCAAGCATAGATTTACGCAGCTATGAGTGTATATGTATATATTTTATCCCAACAAGTCTACTCTAAAAATCAAATAGTAGCTGTCACACTCTTGAACAAGGAAATGCAGGGCTTCCAAGATGGCGGCCATGGGCTGAAGCAGACAGAGTTTCGGTAATTACTGAAACAAAAGAAAACGTTCTACCTGGCTAGGGGCAGGGGACAGAACTATCATGGTAATTTAGTTTCTAATC
>NW_006954923.1:0-784 GCF_000164805.1 Carlito syrichta
GAAGTACAAGTACAAATTGGTTACATAGATGTACTGCATACTGGTAGGGATTGAGGTTCAGGTGTCCCATTCCCCGGATAGTGAGCACTGTACTATTGAACCATAATCTTCCTCCTCACTTCCCTCCTTTTAGTGTTCTGAATGTCTATTTTTTTTCATTTTTATGACCATTTAGCTCCTACATAAATGTGATGCTTGGTTTTCTGTTTCTGAGTTAGTTCACTTAAGATGATATTCTCCAGTTTGATCTATGTTGTTGCAAAAGGTATGATTTTACAGATTTATTTTTTATACAATGATTATTTTCCTTTAAGTAGTTGACTAGTGGTGACTATTTTCTCATTTCCTTAAATGTCTAATTAATTACTAGGAAAATTTTCTTCAATGAACACTCATTAATCTCCTAATTTACACAAGACATTCATTTCTAGAATTTCCATTTAACAGGCAAGGAGAGAGAAAGAACTCAAAGTATCTATTGTGAAATAGAATGGTAGTTCGGTTTTAAATTATTTGAGAAATCTCCATACTGTTTTTCATAGAGGTTGAACTTGTTTACAATCCCACCAACAGTGTTAGAGCATTGTCTTTTCTTTGTATCCATGCCAGCATCTGTTGTTCTTTGATTTTTTAATAATAGCCATTCTGACCGGTACAGGATAATATTTCATTGTGGCTTTAATTTGCATTTCTCTAATGATTAGTGATGTTGAAAATTTTTCATATATATTTTTTTGCACAGCATAATCATTTTAATAATTTTTATTATCTCACTCTATGAGCA
>NW_006954924.1:0-795 GCF_000164805.1 Carlito syrichta
ATTACCGAATGCTGAATCTTCATTCATTCCTGACATAAAGGGAGAAAAAATAATGATGGAATGTTGCAATGTGCTGAAACAATGTTTCTAATAATTTTTACAGTTCTTCTCAAATATGATTTTTCTACAAAGTACATGAAATTCTCAGTATGGAATAGAAATTGTGTGCTGACATTTTCCTCATCCTGGGAAACCAGATTTCTGTGGTTTTATTTTTCTTTTTTCTATTATTTTTATTTTAAAATGTAGGGGCCAATTCATGGTTAGGTTATAAGTGGTCATGATACATGTAAAATTTGGGTACCTTTATTGATATTATATCCTTCTGTTCCCAGATCAGTGTCCCAATACTACAATCAATTTCTTATGGTAGACTGAATAATGTTCAGGGTCCATTTATGAGTGAGTACATGTAGTACTCAGATCTTTGTTTATGTGATACATCACTGAGATTTTTTTTTTTTTTTTGATCCTTGCTACCCAAGCTGGAGTATAGTGGCAACCTTGTTGTCATAGCAGCCTCAATATACTGGGCTCAGGCAATCCTTCCCCCTCAGCCTTCCAGGTAGCTGGATCTACAGACACATGGCACCAAACCCAGCTAATGTTATTTTTTGAATTTATTGTAGAGACAAGGTCTTGTCAAGTTGCCCAGCTGGTCTCAAGCCCCCTGGGCTCAGGCAGTATTCTCCTTTCTACCCTGCCAAGTACTGGAAATTACCAGTGAAGAACCACCTTACCTGGCTTCAATCACCTTATATTATAGACTCCTAAATCCATCCAAGTTCCCACAAA
>NW_006954925.1:0-722 GCF_000164805.1 Carlito syrichta
CAAAACAGTCTGACAGCCAAGTGATTAAACCTAGAGTTACCATAGAACCCAGCAATTCCACTGCTAGATACAGACTCCAGAGAAATGAAAACAAACATCCAAACAAAATCTGGTACCCCAAAGTTAATGGCAGCATTTTTGGTAATGGCCAAGATGTGGAAATAATCAAATGTCCATGAATGAATGATTGAATGGGTAAGCAAATATCCTATCTATAGTCATACAATAGGATATTAACCAGCCATAAAAAAATTAAGTTCAGGTACATTCTAAAATATGGGTAAATCTTAAAAATATGATGCTAAGGGAATGAAGCCAGAAATATTAATATGGAATGTCCAGAAAAGTTAAGTCCTTAGAGACAGAAACTAGCTGAGTGCTTGCCAGGGGCTAAGCGAAGGGTTTTCAAAGTCACTGCCACTAGCCAGTATGGGATTTTTTTGTTGTTGTTGTGTGAATATATGTGGAATTACATAGTAGTGATGAATGACACCTTTGTGAATATACTGAAAACAACTGAAATATACACTTTAGAACGGTGAATTTCATGTTATGTTTGTATTTAAGTGAAAAAATATAGCCATGAAATGGAGAAACAAATCTTATCACAGCTAAAAATGGACACGTCTAGACTTAGAAATTATTTTTCCTTATGAGCAGTACAAGTACTCATTTACTATCTTTCAAGCGACCACAACTTTGCCACAAAATCCACAATGGTG
>NW_006954926.1:0-540 GCF_000164805.1 Carlito syrichta
CTTCATACAACAGTATTGCCTTTTCAGAATGTTATACAGTGAAGGTCATTCAGTATGCAGCCTCCTCAAACTTGCCTCTTTCACTTAGTGGTATCCATGTACATTTCCTCTATGTCCCTTCATGGTTGAATAGCTCACTTCTTTGTGTCCCTGGATAGCATCCCATTGCATGTATGTACCTCAGATGGTTAATTCATTCAGCTGTTGAAGGACTTCCAAACTTTCTTTTTTTAACACATTTTTTATTTTCAAGATGTGGGGTACAATTCAGGGTTAGGTATACAAACGTTTATTATGTAGGTACCCTTGCTGATGAGGTGTGTCCCCCCTTCCCCAGCCGTTTCCCATTACTGCCAATCCTGCCACTCCCACCCCTCAACTGGCAGTTTCTCACCACTGCCAATCATTTTCTTATAATATTATGATAATTGTTCAAAGTCTGCTTGTGAGAGCATGTGATACTCAGTTCTTCGTTTCTGTGATAGATCACTCAGTATTATAGGCTCTAAGTCCATCCAGGTTGCTGCGAAGTTCATTATT
>NW_006954927.1:0-617 GCF_000164805.1 Carlito syrichta
GGGAGAAGGGTTTTACACTTGCCAAATGTTTACTACATACTTTTAATGGTAACCAGGAATTATGGAATTTACGAACCTAGGTAACTTCTAGGCATCTGTCTTTTGATATACTGAAATTGAAATTCAAATTGACAGAAAAAATCAGGGAATCTTACTAAGAATTAAAAGGAAATCCGGTTCTAGGTTTTCTCATTTTCTGGAATCTACAGGGCCTCTTGATAAGGTTTAATCAGCAATGTGGGCTTCTCTGTCCTTGTACTTCAGAGCTACTTGCTCCGTGGATATGCTAAATCTGTCATTACAGATTCTCAGGATGTTTCTTGTCCTCTTGTTAGTTGTAATCAAGGATTTGGCCCTAGAAAACCTTTTGTTTCCTTGGACCATCTACGACCATAATCATATTCCCCAGAATCAAAAGGTATATGGGTACAAAATTCCTCGATACAGGTGACCTCAAAATACACAAAATTCTTGTGGGTGGGCTGGTAGTAATTGGGGTTTTGGGTTTGGAATATTCCACATTTTGGGGTGGTCTTGTGAAGGAAAACCAGGAATCTTGGATTCCAGTTCCCAAAGAACATTCTCTTGATATACAAAAAACTGGAATTCTCGGTCAG
>NW_006954928.1:0-397 GCF_000164805.1 Carlito syrichta
CCTCTCCCTCATTTTCTCCAGCAATCAAACACCACTTCCTCCTCACCTTCTTCCAGACACGCCTATTGGCCCACACCTTCTGCCTCCCTGGGACCCTGACCTTCATGCAAACCCATCACATGCATTTCTAGTCTCATACCAAAAACAGCGGTCCTGACCTGAGAGAAGTATACCCTAGAGGAGGGTGAGGGGAGGGGAGGGAGAGGAGGGAGGACTCCTGAAACCAAAGACTGCTAGGGATGGGGACCCTGTTCCTAGGGAACTTCTTTCCTCTCTCCGCAGTACTGAGAACTCTTCTGGAGATTTCACAATGTCTTCTAGAATAATGAAATTTTCACCTTAATTCTATCACACTGGAAACAGTTTGCAAGCCAAATGAATGCCACTGTCTCAGGCA
>NW_006954929.1:0-454 GCF_000164805.1 Carlito syrichta
GATATGGCGAGGCCCTAAGAAAAATAAAACATGTATTTGAAAGTGCCATATACATTATTTTACTGTCTTGTATTATCATATAAACAAGATCTTCCTATAGAACACAAGAAAATTCTGGAAAAGTACCTTGAAAAATTTTGAAATTTAATCATAAAAATTGGAAACTTATTCCATTAAATTGAAGGTTAAATAAATATCTAGTGTGAATTTTTTCCTTTTACGTTTATCTTAAGTTTACCATTGACTTCATATACCTTGATAGAATTCCCATCTATTCTGCAATTCATAGTAACACTATCATGTTCTAATGCTTGCAGATATGTGTTCTGTGGACATTTTTCACACACTGCCCTCTATTGCATAACATGCATTCTCTGGCTTACCAACAGAGACAAATTTAATCAAAATAAGTGTAAGTGAATGAAAATGGAGGGGATAATACTGGCTGAGAGTT
>NW_006954930.1:0-8262 GCF_000164805.1 Carlito syrichta
CAAAAAAATAACATCACATTTTCCCCCATTGTTTTTAAAATTCAAGTCACAGAGCCACTTAAATAAGGTGGAATGAAAATGCACATCTACTGGTTACCATGACTGAGGGTCCTGGGCTGTGTGCCCCCAGCCTGGTGGGTCCCGTGGCAAGACCACGAGTGGCTCAACACCTTTGTTGGCTTCATACTCCCATCGGCCTTTCCCCCACACCATGGTTGACTTCCTCCTGCGACTCTTCTCTCCCCCAGCCTTGGCCCTGACTTTCAGAAGGAGGTTGCTTCTCTCTTTCACAGTGCCCGTATTAAACTTCAAGTCCACTGGTTTCCAAAATCATACTTTTGTATCTGGACCAGGGAAAGAAACACTCATCACCAGTTGGGGTCCCCTACACCCTGAGTTGAGTGACACTGGGTTGTACTATAAAGGGAGGAGAGATTTCAACAGGAAAACAGGGAGGGCCAGCCTTCTCCCAGAGAGAACCAAGGGAGGGGGGTGCTGTGTAGAATAAAACAGAAGACAAATATTACAGGCAACAGGACTTTTTTAAATGCTCTATTTTAACCATCCCATTTTCAAGATGAGAAAACCAAGGTGCCTGGAAGATGACTTGACTTTCCACAATCACATAAACAGTAATTACAGCAAGAAGAGAGAGCGTTTCTTTCTGATTACTAATTCTGAAACCTGGCACAAACTCTTTAAGATAATACGTACGGGGTATTTTAACAAAGAAGAAAGTTAATTGTATTCATTAACTGTTTCATATTCAGGTTTCTCTGTGGGAAGCATCCTTCTACCTCCTGCATTTATCTCAACCCAAGCTTAGGTAGGATAGTTACACGCCCATGGGTCTATCCAGGTATATGCTCCACATATTGTGAAGCCAGTCCACCGTGACCTGGCAACTTCCTTATTTGAGTCTGGGGAGTCAGAACACACTTATGTGCAACATGCTACAGGAAGCAGGTTTATTACTTACAGACAGGCTGTCGGGAACAACAGAAGCCTCAGGTCCATTGTGATCCAGAGCTCAAGAAAGTTGCCCAGGGCAGAGAGCATCTCATCTGCAGCAGTCCCATGTGCCCTGCTGCTAAGATACCTCAGTAAGTAGCCCTCTCTGGGTTTTATACCCCAGGGTCATGCGTCTCCCTGGGTTACCGTGTTGACAGACATCCTGTTTCAAGGGGAACCAGAACAGAGCCCGGGCTATGGCTGCCAGTCCCTTTTTCTCCCTGGGTGTTGCATTTCCAGCACATTCTGCAGTTATTCTTGAGAACTAAGAGTGAGAAAGGAGGAAGAACTGGGTCAGCCCTGGGGCCACCTGGTGAACTGTCTTGTGTATATGTATACACAGATCACCACAGGTTATTGACCTCATGCCATCAAAGATAAAACCATGATCAAATTTGCATCCAGAACTTAAAATGAGTTCTCCTTGCCAGCAAATAGATAATTTTTTTCTCTAAATTACTTCTAGCAGTATTTACAAACCTGTAGAATCATCTCTCAGGATAGAAGAATGGGTTTAACCGTGTCCTCATCACCAGCTCGAATCCCTTCCTGCCGCTTGTGCTAAGACACAGATCTGTATAGCCACAGAAACCCACTCACGTGTATTGAAGATCCACATACATAATTCAAGGAGAAATCCAGTTTTCTCGCTGGCTTCCCTGTTCTCCACCTCTGATCCTTTGGCCTTCTGGATTGACAGAATATACATAATACAACATGCACTTGGCCTTGAACTCAGTCTAAAAATGCCTGGAGTCCCTGAGCTCACAGACTGAATAGAAAGGACAAGAACATTACACTGAAGAATGGGATCAACACTGAAGAAATAAACCAGAAGTGTCTCAAATCACTGGACAATTTCCCAGAGCAACTCCTGACCCTTTTAATACTGGGCTCCAAGTGAAGAGGTAAATAAATAACATTTCAAGACAAGCAACTGAAACTTTGTGGTGTACAGGTGGAAACACAGAAACTTCCAGACGTCTAATAAAAATTCTAACAACCCTGGGGGGGTCACCTGATTTTACTGTCACAACTTTGAAAGTGTTTAAAGTTTTTATACTCAATATAAATGCATGTGGGTATAAACCCTTGTACACATATATAAATATATTTTATATATTATAAATGTATGTATTGATAACCACATGTATCTTTTTTGTCTGTAGCAATTGTTTTTCAGTAGAAAATATCACACTGTTTCTGAATAACTAGCAAAGTAACATACTACGTAACTAAATAAATGTATAAATGTATGTGTTTATGGGATGGGGACCCCGAAAAATGGAATTATTTTTTGGAGGTCAAGTTCTCTATAGTACTTCCCCTGCCAGGTAAGTGTTTTAGGAACCCATTGGCATCAGTGTGCCTAGCAATGTTGTGAGAAGCTGTGTTCAGCTACAGTTACATTTTTTTTTTTGAGATTTTTTAGTGTGTTTGCCAATTTCATGATGGGTGATTTACAAGCATACCTGCTCACACCATGCTGAGTGTTCACCAGTTTTTGACCAAAAACAGCATGATCTTCTTGCCCCACCGTCCTTATTCGATGTTGCCCGGAGTGACTTTTTTTTGATTCCTTGGATGAAAAATGTCCTCAAAGGCAAATGTTTTTGCCCATATGGAAGAAGGAAAACCAGAAATGGCAGAAGTGCTAAAACTCATCCAAATGAATGAGTTCAAAAACTTTTTGAGCAGTGGAAAAAGTGTCTCAATAGGTGTATTGCCTCAAATGAAGAGTACTTTGAAAGTGACTGAAGTTTAAACATTATGTAAGAATACACAATTTTAATAAAGAAATTTCGAGTTTTTTCGGGTCCCTCCTCATATATGTATTTGGTACAAGGTATGCCTGCGTTATGTGTCCAAACCCACTTTGGGGAATGCAGCAACAGACAGCAAAGTTGTGAGGCCTGCATGGTCAGCGGGCACTATAACTCCACAGGGCACCTGGCCAAACCGGCCTTAGGTGCAGGGGCTGGGTAGGGAGAACAACCTGAAAAATTAGATCCTTGAGTGGAAAGAACTGGCAGGCAGTGACACAGCAATGCTGTCCTCATTAAGCGCATGTGAGGCCTTTCACATCCCAGTTCATTGCCTGTTTAGTCTGTGATGTGGACATTTGGAGGAAAAATCTAATTTTGAAATTATCTCAATACGTTTAATGACAGCTACCAAGCTGTTTGAAAGCACATCTCTGAGTGACATATATCTTGAGCACGACTTACTGGAACCTTTTGTCTTTCCTGTAATGTCTTCATTCAGCAGAAAATGTTTATACCATTTCTGATTCACTAGCCAAGTTCTATACTACATAAACTATATTTATATAATGAATATTTATTTATTTACATAGTATGTATGAACTATGTTACAAATTTTGACCCTGCACATTTATGCCAAATTAATTAAGACTGAATTCTTTTATCTCCCTTGCAGAGTAAAAACCCAACATGTAGAAATATTTCTCCCTAGGTTTTCCCTCCTCTGCCTAAATTTCAAATGAGTTTGTAGAATTATTTTCTTGATTCTGGCACACTCAGGTTGATGTGTAATGGCATAAGCGTATAGTCTCTCCTTATGCTATCGAAATCCTTTGCAACATTCAGAGTAAAATCTCTGATAACCCCCCACCACTCATTAAACAAGACAGAAACTAAAAATATCTTGCTGCAATTCATCCATCATCTGTCAGACACAAGGCTCACCTGACTGAGGGAGGTTCTGAGGAAATTCCATTGTGCAGGCAGTTAGCTCAGGAAGAAGACACAAAGGAAACAAGCAGGGGGTTCTTTGGACCTGTTCTCACCCTTATTATGGGATTCATTCTTTTCAGTCAAGGAAATTCACCTGACTAACGCTCATGCGAAAAATGCATGCGGGTCGGTAACCAAACACTGAACTGGAAATCAGAGCTCGAATTTCCACTCTAAGTCATCAGTGAAGAAAAGTAGATTATGCATCACTCCATTTGTACGTATTTACAAATGATTCTACTTCTGTCTGTCAATCCGTCAACAGCCATTTTACGCCTACTCTGTGCAAGGCCCTGGGCTCGTCCGCATGGCAACACCAAGAAGTGTAGGAAACGTCTGGTTATCATGGAATTTATGAATCAGATAAGAAGATATGGTGGTATGCTAGCCTCATGTCAAGGTCTGCAAATGTCCTTTCTAGGTGAGCCTGCAGCCAGGCACACACATGGAATATTTATAGTGTAATAATGAGCTGGTATAAAGTTACATACAATTCATAAATACCAAATAAATGGTGTCATTGGTGCTATGTTGTTTCAGAGTTGTGAGTAATACCCAAATTGATGCACGCATGAGGTCCAGACATGAGTCAGGTTCTGTGGAATGTGTGAGGCTGATTTAAAGGTAAATACCCCTCAAGTGTACCCCAAAGTCACTCTGTTGACTTCGTCAACATCATTCACCTTAGGAATTTCTACTTCTGAAGCTCACTTTTGGGTAGTATTCCAGAAAACTTTGCTTTAGGAAAATAAACTGAAATAACACTGGTTGGTTTTTCAGTTTCATGCAAGAGATCAGTTTTCATTTGAGGACCCTGTGCTCTTCCTATGACACAACTTGATTACTCCAGTAAAGAAGGGTGCTAGTTCATGGAGGCTTGCAGATGTCAGAAAGTACATCTTAAAAGTTTAATGAATAGAGATTTGTCTAGCAAAATTCACTAAACTCCCTGAAAGGAGCTATGGTTAGAACTGCACTGAAGTCTTACAGTGACTCACCTGGGTCTAGTCCCCAGACCCTTCCTGAGTCCACCATAACACTCCCCTCCCACTTCCCCCATGTTGTCTTCTAATCCACCCAGGCACTGCTCTTCTTCCAACACTTCAAAAATAGTTCAGCCTCACAGCCTTTGTGCTTGCAGTTCCCTCTGACTAGACCATCTTTCCCCAAGGTGTTCTTGTTACTAAGCAATCAGTAGGCTCCCTGATGGATGCACATAGAAGCCAGTGTCGTGGCACCAGCTTTTGAGAAAAGAAAAGTTGTGTTGCAAGCCCACTGGCAAGGAGACAGGAGGAAATGCTCAAATCTGTTTCCCCAAGCTGGGGCCTGGATGGGATTTTATAAGCATAGGGGAATGAGTTGTGATCTGATGGGATCTTGCAATGAGGTGATGCCAGAGGCATGATCTGACTGCATCCTGCCATGCGGCATCCGCCTCGTAATTCAGAACCCAGCTGAGCACTGAGGTTCCCCTTGTGATTGCACACCTGGTTCATCTGGGCAGACTCAGGTTATATGACCTTCAGTCTAGGGGGCCATGGCAACCAGAAAAACAACTCAGAACTTTGAACAAAATTGAATCAGGTTGGGCTGTTTCTATGGTTACATCCTCATTTCCCTCAGTTTAGGCAAAACATCACCTCTGCAAAGAAGAAACAGTTTACCTTCATTTCAAAAATAGCCAAGAGCACATCTGCCTTTCCATGGATTGCTCTCAACTTTGCCCACTTTATTATTTTTTTTTCTTATGGTGCATGTAGAATCCTGACCTTATATTTTTTTAATCTAATGCATATGTATTTACTCCTCTTCCACTACCAACAACTGCTTCCACACTTATATTATGAAGCCTTTGAGGGCAGAGATTCTGCTTTTTGTTGCTCTTTCCCCAAAACCTTACATATCGTCTGGCACCTACTGGGCTCTTGGAAACACTGCTTGAGTGAATGAACTACAGGCTAGTAGGAGTCACAAAACAAGTCTGTTTCATGGCGTGTCATATTTCCAAAGCATTCAAACACTCCAGAACCATATTCAGAAAACTAGACTACTGATACTATGGCCACTTGTAAGTACCTTTCTCAGGGAGGGATACTTAATTGAAATCTGTTGGAAGCACAGCAAATCCAACCTTTGTAGGACTTCAGTAGGTTTATTGTGTTGCCTAGGTTGTTTGCAGTGACATTACCCTAAATACAAACATACATCTGAAAGGACATAGCATCATAAACATAGGGTTTTGTATCATCTTTGTTGACTACATAGTGTTGACTTTGAAACTGATCTATTATTTATAGCAGGCATTATTCTCTAATGCCACTCCTACTCTTCAGGACTGTTCTTGTGTCACTCAGGATTTCTGCATAGTGACATTTTTGGTCTTTCCTTCCTGTTACCTTGACCGTCAGATGTCATTCTTCTATTGGAAGATCACTTGATAGAGATTTCTGTGAAATGTTTTTCATCATACCATAAAGAGTCACAGCTTGCTTTATCTCCTACTTTCTGATTTTTTTTCATTCTCTTTGTACAAAACTATAAAAAATATCTAGTACATTTACAAATACTGTTGCTTACATTAAAGGAAGGTAAAATATCTATATGGAATGCCAGAGAATCTTTAAAGAAAAATTATATGATTGTATTAATGTATTCATGCATTCACTCAACAAACAGGGATTGTGTCTCTTGCATGCACTGTGGTAAATGCTGATGTTTGAGGATGAAAAAGACACAATCCCTACTGTAAAGCAAACCATTGTCTGAATGTGAGTGGGACTGTGTCATCCCGATTTTTCTCTTGACCCAAGCAAGAGAGTACGGGGGCAAAGCAGTCATTACATCTGTCTTCTCTTCTTAAGAGTGCCTCAACCCAGTAAGTAGTCCCCTCATGTAGTCACACTGTGACTTTAGATGTGTTCTTTCTGTTTGCTTCTGCTCAGGGTTGGCCCACACCCTCTTTCAAAGTCACCCGAACCCTCTTTTCATCCTTCTGTCAAGGTAGTGAAGCAATCTGATAATTCACTTATGTAGTAACTATCAAAGATGGCTGAATTGCCCTGCCATGGATATAACCATTGTGAAGGATTTTCCACAGTGTCATGCTCAGCTCCAACTATTAATTTTTAGTGATGGAAATCTTGGAGCTTCTGGAAGATCATCAATTTCAGATAAGGAAATCATCATAAACACAGTGTATCCTGTAGTTTCATAGTGGTAATCTCTCTTTATGAAACCCAGTTATTTGTTTCTCATTAAAAGTCTGAGGTCAGGCAAATAGTGTTTTGCTTCTAATAGTTGTTCTTGAAGATACAGTTTATTGATCCCCTACAATCTTATCCACAATGATGTTTTCTTCTCTCTTCAAAGCATCATACAAAGTCTTTCTTCAGTTCACAGGAGGCAAAATGATTACCAAGACTGCTCTAATGCCCGATAGAAATAAACAAAAATACAAGAATATATAAGTGACTTTCCTGCTAATGCAAAATTCAAATGGAATAAGAAGAGACTCAAGCTTTCAAAAAGGATAAGTTCATGGTTTCCTGTTTTCAAGAAGGACACTCAGTAGTTAAGTTACTCTGTAGATGTGTCTCCAGCTGGCTTCAGGGTAAGTGCAATGATCAAACCAAAGTTCGGAGATGGGGTAGAAATATTAGAAAACCTCATTATCCTTCACCTTTGCCACATCTTCTAACTGAGACCTAAAATTGATCCCTTCATCTCAGCCATCCACTTCTTGTAAAAAATTGATGTGCACCAGAATGGCATGATGCATTGATGAAAGTAGCCCTTCATATTTTGGTGTGAATTTAAGAGCTGATTAAAATTTTGACAAATGAAAGGCTAAGTATAGGGTACTGGTTCTTTGGAAGAAGGATGCCTCCTAGTATAAAGAAGCTAAGTACATAATATCAAAGGACATTCAAGACAAAACACACATGAAACTTGCTTCAGACCCATCTAGCTCATTTGAACAACACCTCAAAGTTCATATTACGTGGTGAGTAGAGCAAATTTAATTCCTTGCTCAAAAGGAAGCTCACATGCCCACATTTACATGCTTGTGCTGCATTTTCAAAATGATAAGAACATTTCCCTCTGTTGTCTAGATATTAGTGCTTAAGTTCAAAACAGGCTAATACCCATCAGTCCATTGGAGCACATTAAACAAATTATGATATTACCTTAACACAAACGATATACATTTTAGCATACATTATTCAACTAAAAGGAGTTTTAATCTTCATGCATTCTATGATCTGATAAAAGTTTAATGGTACATTAGAGTAGATGCTTTAGATTTATTTCTACAAATATCAAGACAGCCTTGGTTGAATATGTCCATCCATTATCTCTTTGGGACTTATGGAGTTTTTCATTATGTATGTTATTAGTTCTATGTTTTGCAGTTCAGAGAAAAGCAACTTCTGTTAACATTGGTTATTTTTGTTTGCTATTGGCTTTAAAAAGTTTCTCCCTAATTCACACAAGG
>NW_006954931.1:0-335 GCF_000164805.1 Carlito syrichta
ATTTATTCATAATACACCTTATGCAATACATTAGAGAAAATACTTAATTCCAGAGATTATCCAAAATGAAACCTGACTCTGTACTAAGTATCTACAAGGACTCAATAAATACATGTTAACTAATTTATATTCATGAGTATGAAAATGATAATAAAATGTGCATGTACAAGGAACTTTACTATTTTTGAAACACTTTCACACATTTCATTTGAAATGACCCTCAAAATTCCACAAAGGACTAAGCAGGAACTCTGTGAACATACATATGAAAGTTTTTTTTTTGTTTTTTGTTTTTTTTTTTCATTAATCAGTAGTTTTTATTATGGTTTTGTGGG
>NW_006954932.1:0-541 GCF_000164805.1 Carlito syrichta
TCCAGAGAGGCAGAATTAACAGATATAGACCCAATGGTATGAGATGTGGAAAAGTTGTAGATGAAATATAGGGGCAAATAAAGACTTAACAAAATAAGTAAAACTGAGGGTGTTTGTCTCCACTAAAACTTCCCTACAAGAAATACTCAAGCGAATTTTTCTCTTGAAAAAGAAAACAACGGTGAACAGTGTCACTACACCTATAAAAATGTAAAGCTCTGCTAATGTATATTCAAATAGAAAATGCTCTGCTATCACAATGATGGTTTCTAACATGCTCATAATCTACTACAGATTTTTTAAATACTTAATATTTGAACACATCTTTCATGATAGACACACTATAAAACATGTCTTTGTGACATTGGTAAAATGAGAGGAGGTGTAAAGAGATAGAGTGTTGACTGGGCGTGTTGGCTTCTAGCACTTTGGGAGGCTGTGGTGAGAGGATTGTCTGAGTCTATGGTTGAAGACCAGCCTAGGCTACATGGGAAGACCTACTCTCTACAATATATCAAAAAGTTAACCCAGCATGTTGGCA
>NW_006954933.1:0-332 GCF_000164805.1 Carlito syrichta
AAAAAAAAAAAAAAAAAGTCATCGCTGTTAAGGCAATGACTTGTTTTGCCAACTCGTGCCTTTAGAAGGTGTGAGTGGTGAGGGTGGGGGAGCATACTTGCAAGGGCTGGCAAAACCCATCAGCACGCGCAAGCCTTAGCCAGTCCTGAGGATGGAAGCCTGCCCCATGACTGCGGGCCTTGTCAAGAGTGTCATCCGCACTGTCCCTGCCTCCCCGCCTCCCTTTCCAGCCTTTGCTCTGCTGTGGCGACTTGGGCATTCGATGCCTTCAAGGGGAATCCTGCTCATCTCTGACTGTCTTCTGCAGAAATGCTAGCACTATTAATTTTGGG
>NW_006954934.1:0-450 GCF_000164805.1 Carlito syrichta
TTGAGACCTGCCTGGGCAACTTGACAAGACCTCATCTCTACAATAAATCAAAACTTAGCCAGGCGTGGTAGCGCACACCTGTAGTTCCAGCTACTAGGAAGGCTGAGACGAAGGATCGCCGGAGCCCAGCAGGTCGAGGCTGTGGTGGCTGGGAGTGGCCACCGCACTCCAGTATGGGCGACAGAGTGAGACTCCAACTCAAAAGAAAAAAAGTATTGATGATCTTAAAAAATTATGTTCTATAAGATGCACCAGAATTCTTGGTCTGCATTAAATTTGCAGTCAGCCAGAGAATGTCCTCCATCATATTCCCCATATGGAAACACCTGGTTTCAGCTGAAGATTTTTTTTTTAATTGCAGTTTTTTCTCTGTTTCTCATTCTACTTTTGGAGAAAGACTGAAGAGGAAAGGAGAAGGTAGGTTAATTTTTATGTGATGCAAGTATACTT